>NC_056733.1:669202259-669283493 GCF_019279795.1 Protopterus annectens
TTTTCTACTGCTTGATCGAATTTGTAATCTGAATTTGGTAATACAGAATTACCAAAATGTCAGAAATGGTAACCACAGAACTGACATTCGAACACCGGAAGTGCCATTGTCGAAATTCCATGTTACAGGTAATGTTTTTGCAGGGGGGAAAATCCCCCTGCACCCCCCCATGCGAGGGGCGCACCCCTGCATATTATATATTCCAACTCTGAGATCGCACTACAGTAAAGAAAAGGGTAAATTTCCTGATCCCTAATGTAGTGCAATTTGTTATCAGAACGTCGATCCTGTATTAACAAATGCACACAACCATTCACTAATGAGGATTCAAATATTTCTGGATCGCATTACGGAAAGTGGAAAACACATGTTCAACCATCCCAGTTTCTCGTAAGTGCCATTCCACATTTTGCCATTTTGATAGCAAACTATATGTATATATATATATATATATATATATATATATATATATATATATATATATAGAGACACGTGTGTGTGTGTGCGCACGTGTGCGTGCACGCTCGTGTGTGTGTGTATACATATTATATATATATAAAAGCTAATAAAAGCTATACATAAACTATAATGTGTGTGCACAAATGTATAATATATATATATATATATATATATATATATATATATATATATATATAGATATATATATAGATATATATATAGATATGGGTTTGGTGAGTTTTATCACGAGGCATTCTTAGATAGCCAAGTAAATGGAAAAAAATATCCCTGAAAGCACAATGACAGAACCAAACATTAAATATCATTTAACTGAAACATCACCAAAGATCTATATCAATAAATCAACATCATGCCACTACTGATAACTATACAATTAGGGATGGAACACCTCTGCCTACAATAAGGAAGTAATGACATGATCCTGCAGTAGCCTCTTAGGAGTAACACTTAATTCCCAGCTACTACAATAACTGTTAGCAAATTAAGCTAAACTTAACTTAATAACATAAACCAACAAATGTAGAGATAAATACAAACCAGCAATGCCTGCAAACACAAACCCAGTTTCTTTAATTACAAACATCCATATAGCTAACATATAACTAATATAGTGGCAAATACTACCAAACAAAATTCAAAAGTAGGTGGGAAAAGCCCTCCATACCACTGCACTCCATTGGTTTAGTCAAACATACTTCGGTGAATGACATAATCAATGAATATCACCTTTGACCATTCATCACATGCATTTCCTTAATCGATGAAACATTCGGTTGTTAAAAAGAAAAAAATCATTAACACTTATACGTGTGTGTGTGTGTGTGTGTGTGTGTGTGTGTGTGTGTGTGTGTGTGTGTGTGTGTGTAAATGTATTATTTATATTATACACACACACACATATATATATATATATATATATATATATATATATATATATATATAAATATGTGTTATATATACGTAATGTGTATACACACACACACACACACACACATATATAGATACAGATATACAGTTCTGTATTATTTTGTCAAAGATAGGTTTGACTGACAGAAAAATAGAAGTTATGAGTGACTGAAAGTGCATTTGACTGAAAAGCCATTCATCAAAAACATTCAACGCAATTTATTTATTTATTTATATTTGCTTACCAGAAAGTTTGACTGGGTCATAAAAAACCCTTTTCAGCAGAGGCCCAGGGAGAAAGGTTCCAACAAGTTAACAGGCATTTGCAACAGAAGTAGTCAAAGTACATAATGAATATAATTTTTTAACAACCGAGACCAAAGAAAAACATTGAGTAGTACACAACAAAATGAACAGGAAACATAGGACATTTACAATTTCAAGTTTTAAAAATCAGAAAAGTCAGTTGAATAGAAGTAAAACATATTCATTGATCTGGAGTTAAGCAGAGTAAGAATATAGTTACTTTCAAATAATATAGATGCTATGGGAGGTAGTCAGCAATGGAGTGAAAAATAATAGGAGTGCTAATAAGTGATCGCTTACTAATACTGGATATTACAAGCCACTAGGAGGAAAACTGAAATGGAGCTGGGACAGTTTGAGAGGTAGTCACTCTGGTACAATTGACGGAGTATATGGAGGATAATTTAATATTGGGTGGGGGTTAGGGTAGATACTACACATGACAGGGAAGAGAATAGACATATCCCTGTGGAATGGAGGGATGACTTTAATTAAAGTTTGAATAGTCTGGGTTTGGAAATTTCATGAACAGGTAGTGAAGCTTAGCTACTGGTGCAGGGATGGTTACTGCTGGTTTGGGTCACTGGCCTTTTTTAATACACCAAACTTTCCTTTATACTTTCCTCCTTGATATTTTAGTTATTTTTTTCTTTCTCATAGATTTATAGGTAAGTACTAGGCTAGCTGCCCTGGCAGGGCATTTTAAGCCAATCCATTTTCCCTTTTCATGCTCAAATTAACCTATTCAGTTTGGTTAGAGATTGCCTTACCCATCCTATGGTCAATAATTACATATTATCCCTAAGAAGAATAACTGGGATCATACCATAGATAATCTTAGAGAACTCACACATGGGATAAAACATTCTAGAGTGCCTCTGTCTATTAGTAGTAGAGGGGGCAGTCCTGGGGTAAATTTTCTGTTTCCCATGCATAGATCCAAGTTGTACTTGAATATGGTTCCTAGATTAGCACTGGACTAACTGCCTTTCTGGGCCATTTTAAGCCTAGCCAATTATCCTATGTGACAATCAAACCCTACACCTCATGCTTGCAAGGTAAATGCTTTACCCATTATGCTGTTCCAGAACAGTGGTATCTTCTGCAAGATATACTTGTCCCTCCAAACCATTCTGTTAATGTTGGAGAAGAGACTTAGATCCCTAGACCAATCATTTCTGATCCCATATTATTTGCTGATGTGCAGAAAATCCATCAGTATTGGGTCAGAGGATGCCTTGTATGC
Organism: Protopterus annectens; assembly: GCF_019279795.1. Classification (NCBI taxonomy): domain Eukaryota; kingdom Metazoa; phylum Chordata; order Ceratodontiformes; family Protopteridae; genus Protopterus; species Protopterus annectens. Next base: position 669,205,198 of record NC_056733.1, read on the forward strand.
CAGCATAGGTCACCTCTTAGCAGTCTGTAGGATACTGAGTATAGTGACAGGGCTTTCAGTCGGTGTTTGTAGGACATGTTGTTTAAGCTTTGTATCTCTGTGGGCGTTCCAGCTGTTGCATTTTTCTGAACAAATACATGTCAAAGAGAGCATTATATTCAATGACTGGCCTAATGAGGACTGAGTAAAGGAGGACAATGACATCCCTAGATCTAGACAGAATCCCTTTGTTTATATGCTGTGCAATATAGAAAGACTTTCTCACAACAACACGGTCAAAAGTTAGATCACTGTTCACACAAGTTCCAAAATCCCAAACAACTAGGTCAAATTTTAGATGTCTGTTGTCAATGTAGCAGTTCCTTGGGGCAGATGACTTCCCAATGGATTCAGTAATGAATTTGATGGGCATTTAGTTTCAGTCCATGATTGTGGCACCAGTCATTTAATTGGGACAAACCTTCTTGCAGGATGGCTGATAGCCTAGTACCAACCTATGAGCCTATAAATAGCGTGGGAAGAAATAGCCAGGGAATTGTTATGGCTAGGCTTGTATAGGCCCTAGGGCTGATAGCCTAGCACCAACCTATGAACCTATGGCTAAGTCATTCTCTTAATGCAACTATTAATTTATCCCATATATCTATTAAATTTCCCATTTTTTTTATCTTTAATTTCTCATTAACCTCTTCCAACCTTATCCATAAATTCTTTACTGTTCTCAAGTTTCACTGCTTAAGCTTAGTTCTCTCACTTTGCTGTAATTTTAAAATGACCTTATCCTTCCAGTTCTTTAAAATGCTTAAATGGTTCAAGTTGTATCTTTCTAATATATTAAACTTCATGCTACAAGTATTCCGATTACAAATGCTTGCCTTGTGTTAGCTCACTGTAGCCACATTTTTATAGTTAAGTATTATTAGGCAATCAATCTGTAGACCATTACAAGCCTAGCCAAAAAAAAAAAAAAAACTTGTTCAAAAGATCATTCTAGCCTCAAGCAGGGTAACACATGATAGATCAGTGAAGAATATGAGGCTGTCCATCCAATATCCTAGGTTTACCTTGAAGGTGGCAGGGGTGCTACTTTGCTTGACATGTAGTGGAAGCTTGTTCCAGAGGTGAAGGATATATTGGGTTATGAATGTATCACACCAATGTGTCTTATTTATCTGCTGATGAATATTTTGTTCCTTTAACTGAGGATTTGAAAGGTAGCATTTATTCTTTAAAGGGGTAACAGGTTCTGTAAGGTCACCATTTTGAATTTAGATACTTTCACATAGAGATATAGAAATGAAAAATCTAGTGCTGGTCACCAAGAGGCCTCTTTCTTTGGTACCAGAAACATTCTGGAATAGAATCCTTTGTCTTCTGACTTACAGGCACTGGTTTTATGACTCTTTGGGTTTGTAAAGACTGAAGAACCTGAGAAAAACAATTCCGTTTGGTTGGGTGGGTGTGGATGAATTTGCCTGAAGGAAGGTTGTTGTATCCAGTGCCATTTGTAGCTCTCCTGCACCACTTTTAACACCCACAAATCTGAAACAGTCTATATCCAAAGGGGGTACTGAGGACCAGTTTGTGGGACAGATGTGTAGAGATATTAGCCAGAGGAGGGTAAGGGGGAAAATGTTGGCATAGTCTGTCTATACTGTTGGTCTGTCCCTTTTTTCTGAAAGGGCCCTTGTTTTTGTTATTTCCCAGCAGCCATCTCTTTTTTGCACCCTGTTTGCCAGAAAAAGACTGTTTGAGAACCTGGGTGGCAAAAGTGCCAAACAATACCTCCTTATATAAAGCAGAATCTAAGATTTCAGACTTTAGCTCATTAGCAAACTTTTGCTTATGTACCTAAGCATATTTTCCAAACATCATAACAGTAGCAATAGCCCAAGACACCGTATTTGTGCGATCATACCTACTCTTCAGGACATGTTTAGATATCCAGGATAGGGTAGAAACAGTTTGATTCAAAAATACCTTTTTGTAGGAAGAGTGCAAGCAAATTCCCTCAGACAGTTCATATGCCAAAGCATAAATTTACAAATATATGGCTGATAATTAATAATTCTGAAGGTTAAAGTGGAAGAAGAAGACATTCTCTTACCTATCCAGTCTGACATATTGCCTTCCTTGTCACCAGGAGAAGGATTTGAGTTAAAGGCCAACCTGTTGCCAACATGAGACACTGCTGAAATTGCTGCTGGATCAGATATAATGTTAGAGAGAAAAGAAATGTATTAACCTTATGTACCTTACACCATTTAGCTTCTTTTATAGGGACTGGTGGCTGGGTATCAGGATGATTACAGGCAGCATTCATTACACCCTCCAGGACTGGCAGTATAGGAGGAATGGGTGAGCAGTGAGAAATGAGGAATGTCCTTTTGTAGTATTTCATAATCCATCTTCATTACAGAGGGAATGTATCTTTGTTCCTACAAAAATACCTCATTCATATTAGCTATTGTCTAGTTAAAAGAAAATTCTTCCACAGAAGGATAAGAAAAAGAAGTTATGTACTCACCATAATGCTCTATGTTTGTAGTCCATCTCACTCTTCATTCTTACATATGGGATCGGAGCCAATCCTGGGCTCTGACTCGGCCTATTTACAAGCTGGAAGACTTCTAGTTGGCTCGTGGCCAGGTAGGTATCCCATGGTACACCAGTACAATCCCCAGATCTTGTTTGCTGCTAACTAGAAGAGACAATAACAATATACAGAAGAAGCCAATATTAAAAGGTCTCCATAAAAATAGATATTAATATTTTTCTGTCTCCAGGTACTTCCAGGATGGGGGTAGGAGGGAGGGTTCGTAAGAATGAAGAGTGAGGTGGACTATAAACATGGAATGTTATGGTGAGTACATAACTTCTTTACATTCTGTAGTCCTATTTCGTCTTCATTCTTACATATGGGACAGCGTCCCTAGCTCCTTATTCTTGGGTGGCTCAAGGAAAAATACTCCTGAGTACCGTGGAATCAAAAGATGCTCTACCCCTGGAGGTTAAATCCAATTTGTAATGAGTAATAAATGTATGAGGGTTAGCCCATGTTGCTGCTGCACAAATATTATCAAGTGGGACCCTGGCTTGAAAGGCTGCAGAGGTAGATAGAGATCTGGTAGAATAAGCCTTGATTTTAAAGGGTAAGGGTCTACCTTCAGAGTTGCAAACGTAAGCTATACAGCTAGAAATCCAATTAGAAAGTGTAACTTTGGAAACTAGTAAGCCTGACCTGGATTCAGAAAAGGAAATAAATAATTGATCTGATTTCCTGATTTCCTTAGTTCAGTGTAAATAAAAATGTAATTGTCTAAGGACATCCAGCTGATGAAACCTGTATTCAGCTGCGTTGGAATGATTTGGAAAGAACACCGGAAGTTCTATGGATTGATTCAAAGTGGCATGGGAACAGACCATGGAGACAAAGGAAGGATTAGTATGAAGGGACACCCTGTCCTTGTGAAAAATCAGGTAAGGGGGTTTCACAGACAATGCTTGTAACTCTGACACCCGTCTGGTCGACGTGATAGCCACCAGAAACAAAGTCTTCCAAAACAGGAATTTCAAAGGAGATGAATGAGAAGGCTCAAAGGACAGAGAAGTTAATTTGTATAACACAAAATTTAAATCCCATCAGGCAACAGATTTTTGAAAGGGGGGGGTCTTAATAAAGTGGCACCTTTAAGGAAAGTTTTGCACAGCCTATGCGACATCAGATTAGAATCTTGAAAGCCTAGATGAAAATTTGAAATCACTGCCAATTGGACTCTAATAGTGGCAGCCACAGATCCCTGGTGGAAAAGCTCAGACAGGAATTCCAAAACCACCGGAATGGAGGCGGTGTAAGGGTCAACATTAATTTTCTCCACCCAGATAGAGAATCTCCTCCATTTACTGGAATATAGTCTCCAAGTGGAAGGTTTATGAGAGGACGTAAGAATATGAGTCACAGAGGGTGAGAAGTCGTGAAGCCTGACTAGGAATGGAACTGGAGCAGCCACGCTGTCAACTTGTGGGTGTGTAACAAGGGGTGAAGCGAGCCTGACATATGAGTCAAGAGATTTGGAACTGGGTCCAGAATCCAAGGATCATCTAGGAGGAGAGGCTCGAGAAAGGGGAACCAAACCTGACAAGGCCAGTAAGGAGCAATGAGGATTAGTTTGCTTCCCAGCCATTTTGCTTTCTGAATAACCTTGGGAATGATATTAAAGGGAGGAAAAGCATAAAGGAGACCCAGAGGTCAATCGTGAACAAGTGCATCTCTTGGTGACTCCCCCAGAGGGGAGATGAGGGAGAAGTAGCTGCTGCATTTGGCATTGACTGGGTTGGCAAAGGGATCACAGAAAGGCTGTCCCTTTCTGCAGAAAATCCGTTCTGCTGTTCCTTGTTTCAAAGACCACTCATGAGGCATCAGGATTGCTCGGCTGAGCTTGTCGGCTATCACGTTGGTTGCCCCCGGAATGTGCATTGCCACCAGAAAATGTTGAGAAGATATCGCCCATCTCCAAACTCAAATGGCCTCTCAACAGAGTGGGTAAGATCTGGTTCCACCCTGTTTGTTGGTATACCATACTACCGGCGTGTTGTCTGATTGTATTGCAATAGTCCCCAAAGGCAGGAGGTCGTGAAGTGCTTGCAATGCCAGGAGCACTGCCCTCATCTCTAGAACTTTGATATGCAGGTGATCCTCATGATCTTGCCATGTGCCTTGGACAGTCCTGCCTAGATAATGCCACCCCACCCTATCTGTGAGGCATCCGTGGTCACAGTGGCAATGGGTTGGGGAGGAACAAATGAAGTGCCCGTGGTTAACTGATTGGGTAGAGTCCACCAAAGGAGGTCTTTCTTGCATGAGTCTGTCAGTAGAATGTGATGAGATAATGGCAGGTGCTGAAAAGACCATTGGGATGACAGGAGCCACTGAAGAATCCTCATGTGTAGTCTGGCTAGTGGCACTAGTAATATGGTGGAAGCCATGGTCCATAAAAGCTGTAGAATAGTCTTGGCTTTGTCCTTTTGTAAGGGGAGAAGACATTGAATTTGAAGAACCAGATTCTGCTCCCTTTCTACAGGAAGAAGAGCTGACATGTATACTGTGTCTATCTCTGCACCTATAAAAATCACAGATTGAGAGGGCAATAAGGCAGATTTTTCCAAATTTATAGAAATTCCCAGCTGGGCACAAAGCTGAAGGGTAGTGTCCCTGGTCTGAAGAAGTAGATGTCTGGTGGGGGCGGTCAAGAGCCATTTGTCCAGATACAGAAACATCTGTAATCCTCGACATCTCAGGTGAGCTGTCATTACTGCCATACACTTGGTGAACACCCTGGGGGCTGTGGTGAGACCAAAGGACAAAGCATGAAACTGGTAATGACTGGCTCCCAGCCAGAAGCGTAGATGACTCCTCGACACCCTGTCCATTTTTGTGTGGTAGTAGGCATCTTGGAGATCTACTGAGCACATCCAATTGTCTTTCCCTAATAACGGGAGTATAGACTGCAGTGTCACCATCCAGAACTTGTCTTTCTTTACTGATTCGTTTAATCAGCTGAGGTCCAAGATGGGCCTCCAGTCCCCTGAATGTTTTGGCACTAAAAAGAATCTGGAGTAAGTTCTGGATCCTATTTGGTCTGCTGGGACAGTTTGGGTGACTCTTTTTGACAGCAACTTGTTGACCTCCACAGTTTCCTGATCCCTGTGATTGGATGAAACATCGGGGATCCTTTTGGGGACAAAGGGTGGAAGAGAAAAGGGTGTGACATAAACTCTGGTAATAATTCTTTGTACCCACTTGTCTTGAGTGATACCCAGGCAGGCTTCTGAATACAAAGAAATGCGACCCCCGACCAGCCCCAGAGAAGCACAGTCGGACCCCACATCAGGAGCACTGGTAAAGCCGGCACAGAAAGGAATCGTGACCTCCCTGGTTTTGCGGACCGCCCCTGCCCCTAGGGAGACGTCTACCATTTCCTCCTCCTCCTCTGCCTCTGAAGGAGGAGTCACCCTGTGCATCCTGAAAAAACCTCTGGGACTTCGTGAACCACATTTTACTACCCCTCTAACCCTTAGGATATGGTCTAGAGGAAACAGTAAAATGTACTCCCATGGCAGAGAGTGTTTTTCCTTCTTGCTCGCACTGGATGAGAGTGTCCTTTACCTTGGATCCAAACAATGAGGAACTGTCGAAGGGGGCGTTGGTAAAGGTAGACTTGAACAGTTCCGCAAAGTTACACAAATGCATCTAGGAATGACGCCTTAGAGAAATTCCTGAACCCGCTGCTCTACTCACTCCATTGGCTGCATACGAAATAAGCCGCATGGATGAGTTAACGATAGATTTCAAGGTGGACAACTGGGCAGACACCTTGTCAGGGACCCCCTCAGAACACGTACCTTGTAGAGAATCTCCTAATTCTTTAAGGAGATCTCTCTGAAGCCTTGTGAAGTTAGTCAGGTAGTTCAGAGATCTAAAGGTAAATGCCACTGAAGAGAAGATATGCTTCCCGTATCTGTCCATCGTTTGAGAGTCTTTATTCGGCGGATGGACAGAAAAAGAAGTCTCAGCTAGCTCCTTCTTAGTGGCTGCCACCACCACCATGGCATCTACGGGAACACCTTTAGGCAAAAAATATTTTTCTGGGGGTGCAGAAAGAAACTTATTCGGTCTCCTGGGGACTGGCTCCATGACATCAGGGGTACCCCACACCTTTCGACTAATTAGCTCCATCAGTTCATCGAAGGGTGAAGACACCAAAGAGGCTGAAGGTTGAGACCCGAAAGCCTTCAGGTACACCGACTCCTCATCAGAAGGGATGACAGTGGGCCAGCCACACCTCTGTTTAAGGATTTCCAGGATGTCTACGAATGGGACATCATCAGAGGACGACTTGGGGGAACCTTCTGACTCCTCGAGGTCAGTGTCAGAGGTCAGAGACTCATCCTGGGAGTCTACATGCTTCCTCTTACATGTCCTCTTCTATGAGGGCTCCTCAGAAGGATATTCTGGGGAGGTCTCGGAAGAGTGGGGGCCACCAGCCTGTAGTTCCTGAGGCTGAGGGTCTCTGCTGTCCACGGAGAGAGTAGGAGCTGAGACAGAAGTAGGTGCCTTAGGGGGAAGAGTGTCAGTACCCCTGGTAGGAGCTGAAGATCAGGACAGCACACTCATCATCTCGAATGCTGATCTCTCTGGCTCCAAAGACCTCCCTGGCTCTGAGGAGACTGAGGATGCCATCAGTGCCAGAGCCATCGGCTCCGAGACAGATGTAGGATCCAAACTCACCTTCGCTGACACGCTGAGAGGAAGACTTGGAACCAAAGAGGTTCGGTTCCAGGCATCCCTGTCGTGGCCGACCGGGGAGCTTCAGCTCCTAGACACTACAGATGGCACCGAGAGTGTCGGAGTGGAACTTGGCTCTGAAACATCCACAGGGAGAGCTGGAGCTGAGAGAAGGAATGGGGGCTTAATGGACTCAAGTGGCTCCGGAACTGACTGAGTCACAGCCAACAATAATTTAGGTAAGGCAGATGACTTCAAAAGTCTCAGCACTACCCTCTCCACATCTTCTTCTAATAAACTCCTGGAAGACCTGGAGGACAGAGTAGGAGAGCCGGATCTCTGCATTATTGGAGACTTCAAAACAGGGGAGACCAGTAGAGGATCCTTACATCGGCTCCGTAAGATACTCTCAGCGGTCGGCTCTGAGCTACTTGGGGCCGACCCTGTAACCACAGTATTGCTGTCAATCAGCACCAAGCTCTGTGGAGCCAATGAGGCAGTGGACTTGTCCGATTTAGTGATTTTAAGAGGTAGCTCTGAGACACCAGTCAGTGCCGGGGAGGGCCTTTTAGAGGACTTAGACTTTTCCTTTTTAGATCCCTGAGATCTAGAAGAGGAGGAAGAGCTAGCCAGATCTTCCTCAAAGGAAGGTTTAAGAAGACCTTTTAGGATGAGATTATTTTTTCATTCTTGCAACACCCTAGCACTGAAAGAGTGGCAAAATATGCAAGTTTCCTGTAAATGGATGGCCCAAAACAGTAAACGCAGTTACTGTGGCCGTCCGTTATGGACATCTTCTGTGAGCACTTAATACATTTCTTAAAGCCAGATGGCTTATGGTCCTTACTTTCTTTAGACATTGTCACAGAGAGGAGCACACACACACAGAAAGGGGAAGAGGACTAGGTCTTCTAACTTAAACAGGCCTAGCCCTGTAGGAAAGAGAAAGACACCACGAGGACTAGGACCTCTAACTTAAATGGGCCTAGTCCAGGAAGGAAAGGAATGGGAAAACTAGGTCTTCTACCTAAAACAGACCTAGTGAAAGTTACAATAAGCAGAGAAGTCACACACTCAAACAGGATAAAGTGTAACTCAACAAGGAACAGAACCTAGTTCTGTTAACAACACTAACCAAAGTAGCAAACGGGAATCCACAAATAACTAAGACTTATGACTAAGAAAATAAAACAGAACCTTGTTCTGTTAACAATGGTAACAATTTAACAAGTGGGAGTCCACCAAAAACTTTGAATTAATAACAGCACACAGTCTAACTGAGCGCAAAGGTGCCTACAAATAATAAATCTATTAATAAACCCGAAAAACAGTACACAGGATACCAATACTATGAGGCCAAGGTACCAAGAGATTACACACAAAGGCACAATTAGAGAGACTAACTATTCTAAATTGCAAACTACTCTAACTATGCACTAACAATGATATAAAAACAGTTTTGACTAAAACAGTCCAAAAAATATCGAATAAAGTTTGAGTAAATGCAAAACTTAGCCAGAGCCAAAGAGAAGCACAACTGAACTCGTCAACGTGGCAAAGGAGATCTGGGGATTGTACTGGTGCACCATGGGATATCTACCTAGCCACAAGCCAACTAGAAGTCTTCCAGCTTGTAAATAGGCTGAGTCGGAGCCGAGGATTGGCTCCGATCCTATATGTAAGAATGAAGGCGAGATAGGACTACAGAATATTTGTCTCACAATCAGCTAGCTGGATTTGTGAACCTGGTGGAGAAGAAACCCTGTCTCTGTCAAAGTCAGAATCACTTAACCCTGTTTCCTCAGGAATTACCTTACAGAGGATACCCATCTGCAATGGCTTCTGTGTACCAGGATTCATTGCCTTTAATGCCTATCTTGCCAATGTACAAAATTAAATTTATCTTTCTTGTAATTACTTCTTCAGAAAGAGAATGTTTAAACTTTTTTTTTAATAGGATTCCCTGTGGAAGAAGACTAACGCGAAGGAAGGATGTCTGCCTGGTCTAATGCTATCTTGCTCAGGTTACCCAAGAAAAATCTCTTAGAGTGTCTCCCAGACCTAGATAAGATGGTGCTCCCTTACTCATATCAGACACTGAAACAGCTAAAGAGGATGTGGCTGATCCCTAGTTCATGATTGCCAAAAGGACTGCAACAAAGGAAGCTAATTAGTAAAGTGAGTGGTCTGAGGAAAAAAAACAATGGCCACTGCAAGTTCACTCATTGTCAGCTGAGAAATAGATGGAGTCTGCATCAATGGTGAGGACTCCTTGGTAAGTGATTTTTTTCTTTCTAGGTATGGTGGAAAAAGAGCCAGCGAGATCACAATAAGTGTACATGCTGTAGCCGAGGAAGAGAATAGAGTGCTCTCTATTGCAGCCTTCCCATCACAACTGATCAGCTACTGATGCCTTCTTTTTGTAACTTTGAGAAATCTACTATTTTAAGAAAGGACAGCTTGGTTTAGGGTAGAAATATCCACTGCCAAACTTTTCATCAGCTCACATTGCAACCATGTTAAATATGATTTTTTGTTTTGTTTTGTTTTTACTTTTCCAGATTCCTTACCATCAGACTCCATGGCAAGTCATTACTTTCAATAGATAAACCTAAAATGTTCAATGGCATTAGTATTTTTTGAGCTTTTGTTTTGACAGCCCACTGAAAAGTGTACAATTTCTGGTACAAAGCAGTCTGATTATTTTAAACATCGCAACAGTGCATTTAGGGACTATATTTATCTCCTTTTAAACAAAGATTCAAGTACTTAAAAGAAATGTTACAAATAGCTTTGCTGGTGTTATGTTTCTTGATAATATCCTATTCCATTTCATTATCACAACAGTATTTTTCAATGTTGTGTTTTTTAAGATGGTTGCATGATTATATTAGAAGGAATACTCTCAGCCTTTAGGCTTCTGCCTCACTACACACAGAACAATCAACACTGTGTTATAAACTGTGGCTTCAATAACATATATAAGGAATTATCAAAAGCAGCCAACAGCAGTACTAAATTTATTCACTACATCCCATTTTACTGAGACCTGATAGTGCATGCCAAAGCCAGTAAACTGGGCTACAGAAAACAGAATCAATTTATCCTGGGGGCCTGGGTTGTATGACCTCAAAGATGACTAGATTAAGTAGTGGGGTACGCATGATAAAACCTCCTGCATGGGGGTGTAGAGAGGTTCCTTCCGCATAAAATATGTTTGCAATTCTTAGCCATTTCATTGGAGAGGGCTCGCATTATCAGGTCTCAATGTAATGGGACTCAGTGACACCTTCTCACAATCATAAATACATAAATAATATAGTTTGGTATTGTCCGCAGCTCTGTCATGTTTTTTTTTTTCACCCGCCCCAGCAGCTGCTATTGTTTGTTTTCTTGTCTGGCTTTACTGAGAAAGCTCACCCAGATTCTGCCACAGCTTGCTTTGAGGGAAAGCTTAGTTTGTTTTTGCTTTCTTGTATTTTGTATTGCTTCATTGTCTTCTTCTACTTTGTGTATTGTGATTTATTTTCTTTACACTGTCTTTTAGTTGTATTCTGGTTTAAATTGCATATTTAAACTAGAAAAGCGACCAGAGTTGTGTCTCTTGTGAGTTACACAGAAATTAAGTTTACCCCTACCCATCCATTCTGGTGCTGTTGTGTTTCTAAACTCAACTCTCTTTCTAGTTGCCTGGACCTTATGTTAATTTGACCACAAATCTTTTTCCTCTCTCCTTTTTCATTGGCAATTGTGAGTAAGTGCAAAATTATCATTTTGTGAAATCACCCCCTTTAGCCATTTAAGTTTATTGGCCATCCCACTGTATTCCACAGAATCAGAATACAAAGTGCCTACCCCCTTCCAATCTATCTTCCTCATTTAAAATTAGTGGATTTACACTTAGATAGCTAAAGCTTAAGTTATTCCCCTCTTTCTTATCTAAGTGCTTAGTTCATACTGCAGCTCTTAGGATATTAACCTATTTTTCCATCTTGCCTTTAAAACTTGCAACATCTACTCCAAAACCACCAACTACCAGAGAGCCCACATTCTGGCACTCAGTAGTCATCTTGGGATTAGTGCTTCTGTTTTGCTTCTGGTAATAGAAGGAGCATAGGGGCATTATTTTCTGGAGATTGCTGATCACCAGAAAGTCTAATAACTACTTCATAGGTGCCAGCTTGGAATTTGTGCTTATATTTTGCTCCTGGTGAGAGAAGGAGCAGACTGCAGTGATATCTGACTGTTTCTGATTGGGCAGTGAGTGTTTGTGTTTGCCCTTCCTGACTGGTCTGGTTGCTATTTAAGGCATCTAACAGAAAAAGGCTACAACAAGCCTACAGACCCTTGCATCATCTGGGAGAAGACTGTTGATCATCAAGGATCCTGTGGCCTGTTTCACATCTCAGGACTGGTGCTAATGTTTTGCTTTGGGTGAGCATTGTATCCAAGCAGCATGAAGCTGTGGTGAGACCAGCACTAGTAGTAGCCAGACAGTGGCCATTCAGGCGAATCCCCTCTTTTCATCATTCTTGACAACCTAATTCTTTCCTTCTTTCTTTCTTTTCAGTAAGTACTGCTTGATTTGCTGCTGTCTAACCTAACTTCAGAATATCTGCTTAAATACTTCATCTATAAATCAACAGGGTCTACTTATTAGTTTCCCCTCAAGTGTTTTGCAGTGTCCTGTATAGATGCAGACACCCTAAGTTGACATTTTTGCTGTAAAATCACCATTGAAATTTCAGCAATACCCAGTTGCACACAGGACAACTAGTTTGCAGTGACAAGCACTGCCCCAGAGTTGCAAACCAGGTACTCCTGATATTACTTTATATTCTCCCTCCAACTGTCTAATCAATAAAAAGGGTTTGTTGCCATGGATATGAACTTTCCCACTATCTCCATTACCAGCTTGGCGGATATGAGCATGGTGAGGCAATGTGGAAATTGCCTCATGTTTACTGACAACCAGTTAATCCTCAAACTAATATGGTATGTGACAGATATATTTACACAATGTCACCTGAGTCTAAGCTCTCACATAACTCACATAAAAGCACTCTTAATGTCAATCAGGTTGTCATACACACAGGCTCAAAGACCAACATATACTGAGGCCTTCCTAAACCTTCAAAGACTTTCTAGGCAAAGTACACTTAGCAAATACCCCCAGCAGCCCCAAATACACTCTTTCAAAACAATACCTACATTAGCACATACAGCCACATCTCAAGGATCTTCTACTTCAAAGCCCATAAGGCAAGCCACCATACAATTCAACATTCTGGTCACTGGGCACACAATTGTGAGACACACTGATGTCACTCTCACCAGACTGAGTAAGAGAAAGTCACAGCCAGTTACTTATCAGGGGCCAGGATCTGCCACATTACATACACACTCAGGTCATTGGACCACAAGTACCAGTATGACTTAGTCGTAGTCCATCTGGGTGTAAATGACTTGAGATATACCTCCCTAGACTATATGAAGAGAGACATCATGGAGCTTTCAGGGTATGTGTCCCAGGCTAGTATGAGCCTAGAATTGAGCAGCATTTTACCCTCTCCAAGGATGATGCCACAATACTTACAAAAGATGACTAACTTTAATAACTGACTTAGTTTCTGGTGCCATTCTATGGAGGTGCAATATTTGTCAGAATGGAAGGGTCTGGTCAACAGACCATGTTGCTTTCTCAGGGATGGTCTGTACCTCTCACCTCTAGGCCTTTGAGTATTAGCTAAAACATTGTCCTCCCCATAGTGCTTTTTTTAGGCAATGTCAAACTGAAAGTACTTATGACACAGCAAATCAAAACCAAGAAAATTTGAAGGTGTTACTGCTCAATGCACGGAGTTTAAACAAAAAAACACCACTCCCTAGAAGTTCTCCTCACCCTAGAGAATGCTTACATCTGTGTGATCACCGAGACACAGTTTAAAGCCATAAAGAACACACTGTCAGTGCAAGGTTATAATGCCTTCCATACACTTAGACCAGCCACGATACAGACAGGGACTAAAGGTGGAGGTGTCTCAATTTACATCAAAAATAAACCCTGGTCAAACAGAACAATGTACTTGAGCTTCTCCATGTTCAAATCACCATAGGCAAAATCCCATATCACTTCCTTGCAATATATTGACCCCCCTCTATGACCCTAGAAACCCATAACATGTATTTAATCTTCTTGAAAACACCCATCATCCAATCAAGTACCATATTCATGGGTAACTTTAATTACCCCACTATTAACTGGGAATCATATACGATACCAAACATACAGGCACAGAGATTCTCCCTGGACAAGATTGTCAATACACCAACCAGGGGTGTAAACATACTGAATCTGGTCCTCATTAATATAAGAGAGTGCTGCACACGTCCTAGTGTAATGTCTTCTCTGGTAAGGTCAGATCATAAAATGGTCTCCTTTGAAGTAAAATTAAAATCTGGAACCCCAGCTAACCCTAGAATATTCAGGAACTACTCTAAAGCAAACTTCTTGCTATTAAGTGATAACCTGCCAAACTTCCAAGCCCCACAAACCCTGACAACACTGCTGCCTTTGTGGAACTGTTCACAGAAACCCTATACAAGCATGTTAATAACTGCATAAATGCAGCTGCACCCACCAGGAAGAAGTACAAAACTAATTCATAAAACAAGCCACCCTGGTGGAATCACAACATCAGTAGGCTGTATAACAGAAGGAAGAACATCATGGCAAAAATTAGGAGGTGCAGCACCCAGCAGGATAAAAGCACTCTCATCAAACTAAAGAAACAGCTCAGAGGGCAAATAAAGTTGACCAAAGTCAAATTTGAGGTAAATTTGGCCTCCCAGTTCAAGGGCAACCACAAGGCATTATTTAGCTATGTCAGCAACCTCAAAGGCAATACACTATTGTGTGCAGAGCTCATTGTTAGTGCAGCCACCCATACTGAGCCAGAAAATATAGCAAATCTACTGGCCGACAAATTCAGCTCCATCTTTACCCCTCTCTCCCCCTCAACCTTCACTCAGGAAATACCATCAAATATAACTCTCCTATGCTATCACTAGAGAATAGGTCCTTAATGCTCTCTCTAAGGCCAAGAACACTGCATCAATGGGCCCAGACAAGATCCCAGGATGCTTTATAAATAGCATGAAACATGACCTATCAGGCTGTCTGGAATTGCTATTTAATTGTAGCCTCCAATCAGACTTTGTGCCTCATGAATAGAGAACAGCAACAGTCATCACTCTGCACAAAGGTGGGTCATCTGCAGACCATGGAAACTACAGACCCAAAAGTCTCACGAGTCTCATATGCAAAGCCACAGAAATAATTATCATGGAAATGATCAATAATGACATAGGAAACCTCCAGACACTGGACCCAACCCAATTTGTTTTGTCAAGGGCAGGTCATGCCTACTCAACCTGGTGGACTTCTTTGAGAAGTCACCAAAGCAATGAATGAGGGCAAGATGGTTCACACTGTCTACCTTGACCTAGCTAAGGCATTTGACACAATACCCTACTTGGGCACTGTTGACAAACTTAAGAGGTTAGGTACAAACCCTTATGTCACCCAGTGGATAGCCAGCTGGCTTACAGACAGGACCTAGGAAGTTAGAATTTGGGAGTCCACCTCTACAAAGAGGCCAGTCACAAGCAGTGTCCCTCAGGAATTGGTCCTGGGACCGCCCCTTTTTTACATTTACTTCTCTGAAGTCAAGGTCAATGTCAGTGGTCTCTGGCTGACTAAATTTGCAGATGATTGCAAATTAGGAGCTGTCATTGAATCCTACACAGACACAAATGTTCTCCAGGAAAGCTGACACAGACAAATAACTGGTGTCAAAGCCATGGACTAAAACTAAATGACAAGAAATGGATAACAGTATATTTCGGGACGTCATCCATCCCTGGTAACTATCATATTGACAACACCTGCCTAAGTGTTGACTTTGACCATCACATGTCTACAGTAATGAATAAATCATTCTATGTTATCCAACTTAGAAACAAAGGTATGGCCACTCACTGAGGCTAAAATGGGCTTCTGGGTCATGGCAGTTGCCTTCTCTGCCCTCCCCTGACAGGTACATGCCCATACACACCTATAAAGCACAACTTCACCAGCCAGAGAAAGTCAAGTCCACATCACCATAGTGATCTGCAAGCCACTACTTGCAATGGAAAAAAAATCATTGAACAGGAAAATCATCATACTCTCCACCCAGGATAAGAAAGCCAGCATTAGATTCCCATTTGCACCTTTCACTACCAGACTCTTCCAACACTCAAGCTGCTATTCCAACTAAGGTCTTCTGGGTTGCTGTCAGGGTTTCAGCCCTCTGCACCACAGAGTCATTACTTGTTCATGTTTTACAAAAAAATGATAAAAATATGGACAAGACTCCAGGATTAATGCGCTCATTCCTCAAACACACTTTTTCCTGTACCTCTTTCTGTTTAAGACTGTCTCTAATTCCAAATGTTCATAACTAACTAACTATCCCACATTTCTAATTATTTTTTTTATTCTGCAACATCCCTAAAATGACATCACTCAATCAAATGTTTACTAACAATTTAAACATTTATCTTTTCATCTCCTAACCATCTTATACATCTGATCACCATTTTCCCACCACCTCATCTGTCAACACTCTATTGCATAAAAGTCTAACAGAGCCACTTACTACTTTATATTTTTGCCTGTCCTGTAGTTCTGAACCAAGTTAAAGCATAAGTGCACAAATGAAACCAACAAAATCAAAAAGTCCACCAGTGTGAGGGATAAACACCAGACCACCAACACCAGATATAGATAAAAACTGATTCAGAACCAAGACAGCCAGAAAAATAAAAATATGTGAAGTTGAAGCACTAAGGCTTTTCATCCCATTAAACAAACAAATGCGACTTCATCAGCACAAAATCTAATCAACATTTCCAATTAATTTATAAACTCATCCACGGTCACGTCTCATTAATTATTAAGTAACATTCATTTAATTATGATATAAAACTATTTACAAATAAAATAGTGAAGTAGAAATAAAATAATACTCACACTCTGAACCAATATGCTTTAAAAACACTATAAAGCAAAACTCCTGGAGTTCTCCAACTGGTACAGACTCTAATGACTGCTCAGCATTAGTCTGTTGTCCAATAATAACCAAGAAGGTAATTGGTTCTCACCTCCTCCCAAGGAATGAATGGGCTGAGAATACCTTTTCTCTGTGGGGAATAAATGGCCAGTTCGATAGCAAAGGGGGCTGGCAGATGGGAGGCAGTGGGGTATATATTCGCAAAACTCAAATAGAAGGATCACTGAAACTCAAGTCACTGACCACTTTCTGTTGAGTACACAATCACTTGAGGGGAAGGCCTTCCCTAGGTTTGCTCAGGCACAATGAACCATGGTTTGATTTGAGTTTCACTCTCTTTAGCAAGAGGTGCAAAGGTTAGGAATGCAGCAAAAGAAAGCACTCTCGCCGGTTGGACAAAAGAATTATGATGGACAATCATTACACTTTGTACCAGTTGGAGATCTCAAAGAGAATAGCCATTATTGTTGTTTCATGAGACCTCCACTATGACTGACCTACTACACTCTTTCAGGTGCTCAAAAGGTTTTGCAGCCCTACCTGCCTGACCACTTGGAAGGCTTTTTCTTCCATTGAACATGAGAATATAGCCTGCTCTGGTATAGAGGGATACAGCTTGAAGTCCTTAAAATAGGTTTTAGATTCAGTCATGCTGCTTTCAATTCTGACGTGTCAGATCAAGTTTGATCTTACTAACTACACCAGATCCATGGACCTTATCTCCAGCTTACATGTAATTACTTGCTAAGAGGACCTTACTCCCAGCAGACTGCTTATCTATTGTCAAGAGGGGATTCACTCTCTTATTCCCCATTCTGTCAATGATT
Source organism: Protopterus annectens (assembly GCF_019279795.1). Classification (NCBI taxonomy): domain Eukaryota; kingdom Metazoa; phylum Chordata; order Ceratodontiformes; family Protopteridae; genus Protopterus; species Protopterus annectens. The sequence continues at coordinate 669,222,426 of NC_056733.1, forward strand.
TACAGCAGATTGATGGTTTTCTGTATATTCTAAAGGAGGCCTTTGAGATCCTGGTCCTTAAGTCCTCATACCCTGGTGAGGTTCTGCCCATCTCTAGCCTTCTCTTCATTACTAAGATTACTAAGAAGACTGTCTGCATGCAGCTAAATTCAAACTGTAGGTCCCACAAACATCTTGAGCAATATCAGTCTGTCTGCTATTTAAAGACAACACATCACTAAGAATACTCCCGCTGGGCTCTTCAGTTTTCTCCTTATATTGGCAGAACACAGGGTGGATTCCATCTTGCTTGTACTTGATCTCTAGCATTCAATATGAATAATCATAACATCATCCTTGAGTGGCTTAAGTCCTTCTGTGAGTTGCCATCTGTTATTGGATGGTTCACCTCCTAACACTCTTAACAGATAAAGAGAGAAGTTTCAAGGATTAATTCCTCAGTAATTTTTCCTGTGATGTGTGAAATACCACAGGGCTCTGTTTTTGGTCCTCTCTTGTTCTTGGAGATATGCTTCACTGCCACATGATGATCTTATTAGATGGACAAGTCTTTAATATTATTGCTATGCTGATTATAATTAACTTAGACTTAAAAACTCAAGATGCATGGTAGTCCTGAGAGGAGAAGAGTTAAGTTAATTTCTTTGTCATCTTCAGCTGGATGAGATGCAGTCACCTCAAACTCAACTTAGCCAAGACAGACACTTTGACCATCAATGCTATACTGCCACTGTCTAATGCTTTGTGAATTTATCCTGTGGATGTCGACTGGGTTAACTGCCTGGACTTTGTATCTTTGTAATGTGATTTTGGTGTGGCTCTTGATGATGCAAAGATGTTATGGGACCAAGTGTCACCTACAATTTAATCTTCGTGCTGACATTTGAGGATCATCACCCAGGTCCAAGTGCCTTCTTCTATTACAGCACTCAGATATGGTGCTGTATGCAATGATCCTGACTCGATTACTGCAATGCAATTTATCTGAGGCTGCGGACTATGAACTTAATCAGCTTTAGTCTATGCAGATTTCTGCAGCACCACTGTTCTTAATTAGCTCTAGCCTGTGCAGAATCCTGGAGCACCACTACACTTAATCAGGTCCAGCCAGTGCAGAATTCTGTAGCACCACTGTTATTAATCAGCTTTAGCTTGTGCAGAATTCTGCAGCACCACTGTTCTTAATCAGCTCTAGCCTATGAAGAATTCTACAGCACAACTATTCTTAATCAGCTCTAGCTTGTGCAGAATTCTGCAGAACTACTGTTCTTAATCAGCTCTATCTTGTGCAGAATTCTGCAATACTAATGTTCTTAATCGGCTCTAGCCTCTGCAGAATGTGCAGAATTCTGCATCACCATAGTTCTTAGTCAGCTCTAGCCTGTGCAGAATTCTGCAGCACCACTGTTCTTAATCAGTTCTGGCCTGTGCAGCACCACTATTAACCTGAACATCTTAACAGTGTCACATCACACCACTGCTACAGGCTCTGTAGTGGCTGCCCATTAGAATCTAAAAGCCTTTACGGGTTCTGGTCATTTTTTTTTCACATGATCTGGGATATTCCTAACTTCAGGAATGGCTAGTGTCCTACCAACTGTCTTAGACCCTTCATTCAGCTTCAGTGGAGCTGCTGAGAGTTCCCAGAATGGAACTATAGATCCTGGGGCATATATCCTTTACTTACTGTGCCCACATCTGTACAATCTACTACTTTGTGGCAAGGCATTAGAAAGTCATTTAAGACTCATCTGTTTATAAAGACTACCAAGTGCATTTGTGAGTAATTCATGTAAAGTTTATCTGTTTATAAACTCTCTTGTATCTCACATGTTTATTTTTTATATATATTTGTTTTATGAATGCTTCTGTTTCATAAATTGCAAGGTGTTCAATGACTGGGTTTGTTTAAAAAATGGCAGATCAAATTTGGTTAATTTCATATGTATTCCATAACCAACCATACAGTAACTATAAACATAACTCTTATAGGTTTTAAGGTTGATAATAAACTTGCAGAATGACCATTAAGAAGTTTTTCCATATTATCCAACAGTGTGATGAGTCTGCTAGTTTTCCTAATAAGCAGATTGTTCTCTAGTGTAAATTCATGGTGTCTCATCCATTTGTTGTTTCTATTTTTAAGTTGGTCTGGAAGTACTCTGTTTGATACGCAATAGAAGTCTCTTCCAAACACAGAGATGTACTGACCTAAGCTCCTCTCATGCCAGCAGGTGTTGTTAATGTGGCAGTGATGATACAGGCCTACAGGAGCCTAGGGTTGCAGACTTGCAGTCTAGGTGATTCATACTAGAAATATATATAGATGTGGCTATAATTAATGAAATGTTTCTAAATGGCTGAGGTTTGTTAGGTGGATACTTGGAGGCCTTGGGCAAAGATTTTTTTTTTATCTGCCTTAGCATATGTATTTGTGGTGCTTTTTACTGACACTGTGTAATATGGAAAGATTAGTCATCAATTTTAATAACTGCACCTGTCACAGGTGGATCAGCAAGATATAGAAGTAATGTTGCACTGCCTTATAACTCCTAGTGTTGTTTGACCCCATGGCATCATCACCCAGGAGACTTGTGTTCAACTAGTGGCACAAGTGATATAGGGGGTCAGGCAAGGGAAGATGAGCTTGAGTGACCAATGATAGCTCACCCATTCTAGTGAAAGGGAAAAGGCCTGTCCTGCCATATTAGTGATGCAGACCAGTGAGTAGGTGAAGAGGACAGGGCCGTGTTGTGCTGTTAGGTGGTGTATGTGAAGCTGAATCAGTGATTGTGAGGGGTGGAACCACAACCATTCCTTACCCAAACAGCTACTGCATGCCAATTATCCATCTATGTAAATGAGCTAGGAAGGATGAGGGTAGTGACCTCCATGGGACCAAAACAATGGGCCAGTCCCTAATTCCTGACTCTCATTTCCAGGGAGAATGAATGGGCTACTCAGGTCCTCAAATGGGAAAAAAATGGGCTGAAGGGCTCTCGTCCAGTTTGGGGGTACCGCTCTCTCTCTCTCTCTCTCTCTTTCTCTGAAGCAGTAAATCAGCAGAATGAGGTACAGGTAAGGGAGCAACTGTGCCAGGTCATATGGGGGGATTAAGTATTAATCAAATAGTAATATATGAGGGTATTTAAGTGAAGGAAAAATACTGAAGGCTAAAGGAGGGTAGCTAGGACTTGTTTGGGAGCTAAGAGAGAGTACCTACATTATCTAGTGTGAGCTTACATGTACTACAAAGTGTTAAAGGTGATACATGAGGTAGCAGAAGGAAAAATAATGGGGCCAAATGGTGGGTGGCTATGTTGTCAATATAGAAGATAAAGAAAGGTAACTACATTGTCTAGTGTGAGCTTGGAACAAGGAAGAGAACAGCAACAGTGCAGCTGCTACTTAGATAAAATATAGCAGGTATGCATTGTGTGACAGCGCAAGACAGAAAATAGGATGGTGATAATTTCTAAACCAATGTCCAACCACAATACCCAATAAAACAGATGACTCCAAGGTTCATTTTACAAGTAAAAATAGCTATTTATTCAAACAGCAAATTCTGAAACACACAAACTGTTGGCCAAACACAATATACAATATTAAACAGATTGTGGACTATAGAACAAAAATGGTGATACCCTAACAAGCAATTACAAGACAAACCGGTTAGATCAAAGAACATTTAAAGCATGAAGAAATAGAAGAAGCCAACTTTGCTCCATTGCAGGAAATAAGTTTACCAATGGAGCACTAGTCAGGTTGTAACAGGAAGTATGGTCAATAATACCTATTGCTCAAAAAAGAGACAACAGAAATTCAACAGACAAATAAACAAGGAGAGGATTTTGGCTATTTCTTGCTCTAAGCTGTAGTGGCTTTGCAAAGTGCAGCTCTATAGAAAAAGAGTAACAGATTGCTCAACAGTCCTGAGTTTTAACAGAAGTGGCTCTCCACCAAGAGAGAAATTAATCAATAAACTGCAGGCACTAGAAAGCCACCCTTTCTCACAACAGCTGAGAAACAAGCTCTTCTGTCTTTTCTCTCATAAGAGGCAATCAATAACATCAAATCCTACAGCAGGTTCAGACATGCACCAGGTCTGCAGGTCACTCCCCAGGTCTTTTAGCCATCTTGCTGCATCTCTTTTTGGTCCAGGTACACTAGATAATACGGCTGCAGCTCAGCAAAAAAATAAAAAAAGTGCCAGATGTTACAATAGTCTAGCATTTAAACTGTAATGGTAATTGGTGAGATGAAAAGCAGCCAGTCATTTGTAGGTGCTAAGAAACCACCCCTTCACTAACTGACTGAGAATCATTGCTTTCTGCCACTTCTCTCACAAGCACCAAATCTCATACTGCATGAGTTGAGCAGTTCCAGACATGCAGCATGAAACTGGGCCATTTCCAAATCTTCCAAGGGTCTTGTGCTGTTCATTCGTCCTTTCCTTATTTTTCTTGGTACAAAGGCATTGGATAAATGCTACAGCATCCACAATCTGCAATCCTCTTCTCGTTTTCCAATTCAAACTATATCCCTTTAAAGTGGGTTTAATCTTGGTCTTCAAATCAGTGAAAAGACTTAACTTTTCCTTTAAGTAACCATGCAAGTACAGTCATATACACAAATAACGGTAAAACAAAAACTAAAAACTGATTGTTTTAGTTCACTCCACCTCAGCCCTTCCCATGGCTCACCTGCAGCATAACCTTTTGAAGTACTTTTCCCCAATTAGCTTCTTCTATAACACCTCAGAATCTCATTTCATTCTCTACTATCCTCAGGGAAGCCACTTACAGCATTCATTGTTAAAGAACGTACCCCATACTTACCGTATTAACTATCACCTTAATCTGTCTCTCAGACTTCCAGATTGCCCTACCTCCCATAATGTTACCACAATACTTAGCATTAACACACATTACACAGATCCCTTGACCCACCATAATTCTATCTTTGTAATTTTTTTATTAGCTTGCAACAGTGAGTTAATATAAATTGTATACAAAAGTGAAATTGAAGGGCAACCTTGCAAAAAATGCATTATTTGACTAACCTAGTCTGCATTTTATTTAGTTATTCAGTTTATTAACCAGATGAGATGGCTGGTCCAAAGACCCTTTTCAGCCAAGACTCAAGCCAAAAGGTAGCAACAAAGGAGAGTACAATAACATATTCAAGGACAGTAAGTGATGGATTCCATCAGCATATGCAGAAGCCTCTGCATTCGTAGCATCTTTTATCTACATACAATGTGGAGTACAGCTTCCAGAAGTAGTAGCTACTGAAACACACTTCAATGAAAGCATTTTATTAAAAGCATTATGTGGGAATGTAATACTCTGAAAACAGCAAAGACTAAAAAGTAGACTACTGAAATACAGAAATGTATATCATGCAGTCAGCAAAGTTTCATGTACCCTAATGTCAGGGGGTTTGTCCCTGTACCCTGTACTTATGACTTTAACTGCAATGTCTAGGTAATTTGAAAAGAAAGACAATTATTTGTTTATACATGACTTTCATAAACCTAAGAAGAATACTTAAGAGGGTAGGGGCAAACCTTCTCGTGTAAGATACTTTGTATTTCAGTATTTTAGAAGACTGCTTCCATGAGCTACACATGCTGTGCAGTATGGTGACAAATTAGTGGTAGTGCAGAAGAAGTAAATGTATGAAAAACAGCAATGGGAAATAAGTTATAGCACAGTAGAACAAGTTTAAAGTTTGCACACTGTTAAAAAAAGATACAAGACTGGTTTTGTCAGGGTGCTTTAATTTTTTTGGGTACTGCTATTTGAAATGTGATAGTGGCAGAGCTGAGTCTCAGACTGATTTTATTGCCTGCCATGTTTCAGTCACATTTCTAGTTTCATCCAGAAGCAGAGTTAAATCATAAGATTAAATCAGCACAGAAACATAGATGTAAATGGTTCTCCAATAAGTAGAAGCTAGGCATTGCTTCCTCCCAACTCTGTAAAGTAAACACTGCATTGCAAAATACAAATATTCGACTGAGAAATCAAGCAAGGATACATCTAAAACATTTATATATTTTAGTTTACAAAATAAAGTGATTTTTTTTGGGGCACATAATGCACTTTTCTAAGAAGCAACTTAATTGTCCATACCTGATTTTTTTATTTTTGTAAATGTGGCCCCATCAGTAGTTAACAGTTTTACCCCATGTCCTTGTGGGAAAATAAATTCTAGTACTGTGTATTTTTCCTTGTGCATTTTTTTCTTTTATGGAGAAATAATGCTAGTCTAAAGATGCATAGTATCTGTCTGAATAACAAACTAACATTCCATTGCCCTTGCTAAAAGTCTCTTATCCCACTCTCTAATCCCACAGCTAAGCCAAACTCCTGGATATACAGGGTTGTAGTGCTGAATTTTAATTGTTAACATTCCTATCTCTTAGGAAAAACATGGTAGGCAACCATCACTTGGGCCCACTTAGGCTACTACCTTTACCATCTTTACATTTCACTGAAATACAGGTATGGAATTAATCCTGTGGTTCATGAGAGAAAAACAATCCAAGACCACTTATCACTTTCTGGATGGTATATATCTTTACAGGACATATTTAACAGAATTTTCACAAATGTGAAAAATCTTTACTTTAAATCTGTTTCCCCATGTTCAAAGTCTATGAGCTTTGATTCCAACTTTTTTAACAAATACCTACATTCAGATACCCTATAGTGCCTAAAATACAACATTTTACCATACCAGAGTTGAATTTCATTAATATGAATGGCAAAATAATTCTAAAATCATTCTTTGGCCTTATTTCTCAAATATACTCAAGTAACATTAATTTCCATTTTTTGTCATCAAATGTAGTTAATGTAGTAAAAATATTAAGTTTATATTGACAAAAAGATTAATTGGCTAAATGAATGATGTATGAATTGACCTATAACAATATAAAGTGCTAGGTTTTTAAATTTCGAGGCTCTGATGGGGATAGTTCATAGGTTCATAGGTAGGTACTAGGCTACTGGCCCTAGGGCCTGTACAAGCCTAGCCAAAAAGGTACCCTGGCTTTCGCCACCAAAGAAAATTAGTTTCCTGAGTCCCTGTCAAGCAGAACCACAGAAGTGATCCCCAGGGTGAATTTCCTATTACCCATCCAATAATCAAGATTTTTCTTGAAGAGTGCTAATGAGGAGCTCTGTTTGACATAGATAGGTAGTCTGTTCCAGAGTATGGAAAGTCTCTGGGGACAGGAATCTATCCCTCCAGCATGTCCTGTTTCTTGTGGCGGCAAGGTTTAGGTCCCTAGAGTGTGTAGCTTGGAGGGATTGGGATTTCTTTAAGTGGAGCATGGCCAACAGCTCTGGGTTTGACATAGCTTTGTATGTTAGGCAGAGATCGCCTCTGAGTAGGCGATATGTGACGGAGTAAAGCTGGAGTTTTTTGAGTCAGTCTGCATAGGACATCTGTTTGAGTCCAGTAATCCTCTTTGTGAGGTATTTCTGTGGCCTTTCCGGTTGTTGTAAATGTCTTGTGAGGAACATACCAAAAGGGGCGTTGTACTCTATAATGGGTCAAATGAGTGATGAGTAGAGGGGAACAATAACCTCTTTTTTTCTGGATGAGAAACCTTTTGTGATGAGGTGTGCCACGTAGAAGGATTTCCTAACCACTGTGGCGATGTGATTATCAAAGGAGGGACTACTGTCCACCTGTGTCCCAAGGTCTCTTATCACACTTTCGGTGTTAAGTAGACTACCACCTATGTGGTAGTTCATGGGTACAGAATTTTTACCAAAGGGGATGACAATGCACCTTTTGGCATTGAGCTTGAGACCATGGCTTTGACACCAGGCATCTGTCTCAGTGAGGCCCTTTTGTAGGATGTCCACATCATTAGGAGTTTCAATTATGACTCCTAGTTTGCAGTCATCTATGAATTTAGTTAGCCAAAGACCTTTGGTGTTAGCATGTACTTCAGAGAAGTAGATATCAAACAGGAGAGGACCCAGGACTGAACCCTGTGGTACTCTGTCACTGGTCTGAAGTCTGATTTGGAGTCTGATACTTTCACAGTGTAGGTTCTGTTAGTAAGCCAGTTGTCAACCCATCTTGTGACATAGGGATTTATACCTAGTTTCGTGAGTTTATCGATAATTCCAGTGTGGGGAATGGTATCAAATGCCTTGGTGAGATCTAGATAGGCTGTGTGAACCACCTTACCCTCATCTATGGCTTTGTTGACTGCTTCATAGAAGTCTATCAGGTTTAGGAGACATGATCTGCCTTTTACAAACCCAAACTGTGTGGAGTCCAGAGTTTGGATATCTCCAATGTCTTTGTTTATGAGTTCCATGATGATACGTTCCATGGTCTTGCAGACCAGGCTCGTCAGGCTAATGGGGCGGTAGCTCCCAGTGGTCTGTTGTGGCCCTCCCCCTTTGCAGAGTGGGATAACCATCGCAGTGCACCATTCAATGGGCACAAAGCCTGAGGTGAGGCTATGATTGAACATGGTACTTAGGTGGGGTGTCAGTTCATTCTGTAGTTCATTTAGAAGGCAGACTGGGATGTTGTCAGGTCCCATGGATGCTGTGTTCTTGGCTTTGGAGAGTGAGGTTTTTACCTATGCAGTCGTGATTACAGGAACTTTGCATTCTTCCGGTATAAAGATGGGCCCTTTGGGGGTGAGAGGGGAGTAAAGTTAGCACTGAACCTACCTGCCAGGATGTTGGAAATATCAGTTGGTTCTGTATATTTACTGTCATTGTGCTGTAACTCAGAGCAGATCTGAGTGTTGCCATTGAGATTCTTGTCATAACTATAGAATGCTTTGTGGTTGTCTTTAGAATCAATGGCAATTTTGTTTTCATAACTAGCTTTGGAGGATTTTATGAGGGATCTCGGCTTCTTACTGAGGCTGACCAGGGAGTTCCTCCAATCATGGGATTTTACTCTTTTTTGCAACAGTTTCTTTCTTCTGTTGTAGAGTTTGTTTATGGCAGAAGACCATCAAATTGGCTTCCTTTTTTTCAAGGATAGCATCTTGGTTCTGTTAGGGATAGCATGATCCATGCACTCGTGTAAGTGCTTATAAAGTGCATTTGTGTAGGATTCAGCAGTCGTACCTCTATTGTCCATCCGCATGGGTGTCGTGAAGTTTTCCACTTCTGTCTTAAGAAGCGTGAAGTTGGCTTTGGAGAAATTTTTTACGGTTGTTTTCCTAATGGGGGTGGTGGGAGCAGGATGTCTAGGGTGATTAGCTTGTGGTCGTATCTGACCAACGAGGAGCTGACCTCTGGTGTGGAAAACTGGTCGCCCATGTTGGTGATGACCAGGTCTAGGATATTGCTGCCCCTGGTGGGGGTGTGGATAAGTTGATCCAAGGCGTTGGAACTGATGAATTCCAGAAAACGTTGAGCAAAAGAGTTGGTACACGAGTAGTTTTCCCACTTAATGGTGGGGTAGTTGAAATCACCCATTATTAGGGTGTTGGGTTGTACCTTAATATTTTCCAGTGTATCAAGAAAAGAGGAGTGGGAATCCTGGGGCATGGCAGGGGGTCTGTAGCAAGCTACAATCTGGATTGTGGTTTTGCCCAGAGTGAGTTGAACTTGGATAATCTCGGATGCATTATGCTGAGCAACTAGCTTGGAGGTGTGGATATCCTTAATGAATATGAACACGCCTCCACCTTTAGTGTTTCGGTCTGGGTTTGGTGGCCGAAAGGTGTGGTATAAATTATAACCTGGTAATGCAGGGGTACTCTCTGGAGCTTTGAACCAGGTCTCTGTCACTGCACAGATGTCGATGTTCTCCATTTTAAGGAGTGCTTTGAGTGAGTGCATTTTGAGGTTTAGACTTCTAGCATTGAGTAGCATTACCCTCAGATTCTTGTACCTGTTACGGTGGTGAATTTGTCATTTGAACCTTGCCTAAAAAAGGCACTATAGGGGTGGCAAGAGCCTTTGCCAGTATCAAGAATCCCAAGGGCGATAGGTGCAGGCCATCTCTGGCAAAGCAGAATGGTCTGTCGATCATGTCATCCCAGGCAGACAGATACTGGATTCGCTTAGAATGACACCAGAAACTTAACCAATTGTTGAAGTCAATTATTTTGTCCTTGTACTGTGGTATCATTCTTGGTGATGGCAGGATGCCACTCAGAGCTAGGGTCATACCTGCCTGGGCTACAAGATCGGAGAGCTCCTCCATGTCTCTTTTCATGTAGTCCAGGGAGGTACGTCTCAGGTCATTCACACCAACATGGACAATGACAGAGTCATATTTGTACTTGTTGTGGAGTGACCTGAGTGCATGCGTTATGTGGTGGACCCTGGCACCCGACAGGCAGCTGACAGTAACTGCGTTATGTGGTGGATCCTGACACATTTTTTTGTTAGTTTTTGTCAGTTTTTGTTAAAATAAAGTATATGGCGTGTCTTCTTCTATCCTATGGCATGAAAGTGTTGTGGTTATGGAAGAAATTCCAACATTTTTCCTATTGCCAAAGTCCTCATTGGAATCACATCTACTTTTTTCCATTCAAAGAGAACCACCATATCCCCATTATATTTTACAGAAATCTATAAGCACTTCCTGTAGTCCTGTCCATATATCCCTCTTTCATAAAAGCTGCCCAGAAGTAGCCATTCAGTAGTCTGCCTTTTTGCTTTCATCCCATTTCCTTCTCGTATATTAAGACTTATTGACATTTCTATGTTCTTTCTTGTCTTTAATGTTTTATTCCCATCTCTAATAGAACTTGCTTTTTACCTCATTATACCTCTGTGTCTTATCAGCTGCTTTTTCTGTCTCCTATGCCACCTGATACAGGTCCCTGCCTTGTTATTTATGTGATTTCTTAAGTTTACATAATGAGCTTTCATTTCCCCAAACACACTCTGCCACCTATCATGAGAATTATACTCTAGTTTCTTATTTTTTATTCTTCTTCTTTCGACTTTTCCCGGTTAGGGGTTGCCACAGCGGATCATCTGTCTGCTCATGATTGGCAGTGGAGTTTTACTGTGTCGAGTTGCCAGCCCGGTGCCCAACCTTCCACGGAAGGCACACACATGCAAGCACTCATGCCTAGGGCCAATTTGGAGTATCCAATCCACCTACAGCATGTCTTTGGGATGTGGGAGGAAAACGGAGCACCCGAAGGAAACCCACACGACCACAGGGAGGACATGCAGACTCCGCACAGAAGGCATCCCAGCTGAGGATCAAACCGGAGAGCCTCTTGCTGTGAGGTGGCAACACTAACTGCTGCACCACCGTGGCTACCCAGTTTCTTATATTGCTTTATTGGTGAACTTCATGCAATGATATGTTTTGCCAGTAAATCAGCAGTCCAAATCTTCCTCATTACTCCTCCAGCCCCTTCCAGGTTTTGTAATAAAGCTATACTTAGGCACTGACTAACCTGATGTCCAGTATTCTAGGCTTACATAACTGCACTGCAAAACAACATTTGCAGTAAAGCATACACATATGATAATCAGTTTACACAGATGAGGTATTTATTATCAGTACTAAAGTTCTCTTCAGCTGCATTGGTAAGCACACAAGTCAAGGATGGATTGCAGTTAATGGGTTTACAGGCAATCAGTCTGCAGACCATTGCAAGCCTAGCCAATAACCCATTTTCAAAAGTTCCCTCCAGACTCAAGAAGGGTGACACAAGGTAGACCTTTTGAGAGAATTTGAGGCTGCCCATCCAATTATATAGGTTTACCTTGAATGTGCAAAGGTACTCTGCTAGGAATGCAGTGGATACATGTTCCAGAGGTGGGGGATACATTGTGATATAAATCTATAATGTCAATATGTATTATTTATCTGTTGATGAATGTTTAGTTCATTTAACCACATATTTGAGGAACCATTTGTTCTGTGAAGGAATAGGAGGTCAAAGAGGGTAACCACGTATTTGAGGAACCATTTATTCTGTGAAAGATAGGAGGTCAAAGAGGGTTTTTCTCTTTTGTGGATTAAAAAGCCAGACACACCTCTTCAGAGAGGAGGCACTAAGGACTAAGTAAAAGGACGGCTGCCAGTCTGTCCTGATACCTAAACTTTTGGAGGTCACTGATCTCTTTAGTTAAGAATCTGAGGTCTCGCAAGTTGAATGATACATTTAGACAAATACATGAAAAAAGGGGTATTATATTCAGTAATAGAACTAATGAGACACAAGTAAGGAGGAGTTAAGACTCTTTTTGATTTAGAGAGATGCCTTTGGAAATGAGATGTGCCAGACAGAAGGTTTTTCACACTACTGCAGAAACATGATAGCCAAAAGCTAAGGAATTATCAACAAGGGTGACTAGATCCTTCCAAAAGTGTCTGATTAGAGTGGTGTGTCACTTAAATATAGTATGGAAAATGTTTTTTTTAACAAAATGAACTATGTTACATTTTTGCAGATTTCATTTGAGGCCATTGTCCTCACACCAACTATTAACACGGTCTAACCTATGCTGGAGCAATTATACGTCACTGGAGGATTGACTAACACCCAATTTACAGTCATCTGTAAACTTAATAACAATAGACCAGAAGTGCTGGCCAAATAGTCTGAGAAACTGAAGCTGAAGAGGTGAGGGACAGACACCAAGCCTTATAGTAACTTTATTGCTTTCAGGATAGCATTTGCAACTCTAAGCAAGTGGGTTCTGTCAGTCAAGCAATTAGCTATCTGCTACACAACATAAATATTTATATTCAGCTTTACGATTCTTTCAATAATGCCCACATAGGGAACAGTGTCAGAAGCCTTAGCCAGGTCCAGATATAGTGCATGTAATATGCAACCTCTCTTTCCACTGCTTTGATGGCTTTTGCAAAGAAATTTGTGAGGCTGAAGAGGCAAGACCTTCCTTTGACAAAGCCAAATTGATAAGGGTCCAAAATTAAGTTTTTTTTCAATGTCCAGATTATTGTGGTATGAAATAAGTTACATAGCTTTAAATATGAAGATAGTGAAACTAATGGGTCTGTAGTTACCAGGTTCCATGATTGGACCTCCCTCATGTAATGGCATTACAATAGCTGTTTTCCAGACTTCAGGAATTTAACCAGGGGAGAGTTTAAGATTTAAAGAGGTTAACCAGGAGGTTCAAACAATTCATATTATTAAAGTGCATGGATTGGCTGTTCTTAACTTTTGAAAGGGTAGAAAGATTGCAATTAAAGGAGATGCCTGGGACTGTGGAATCTGTGGAACAGCTAAAATGTGGGTGGAGTAAAATTTCCACTAAATTTGTCAGGAAGATTAGCAGTGATTTCCTTTGGGTCAGAGGTGGCAGTATTATTATGGACTAGCTTCGAACAGTGTTGGGTGTTAGTTCTTACCTCCCAAAGTATTTAAAGAAAGACTTGTATTTATTTTTGTTTTTAGTGGTCATTTTATGTTCATAGTCTGATTTGAGCTTCTGAATGGTTCATTTAAGCTCTTTACTAATTTGATTAAGTGCACTCTTACTTTAGGTACAGAGCCATAGTTAGCTTAACCAGCACCCGGTGCAGTTCACCAATCTGCCACCCCCATCAACTTGTGCAAAAACAAATCCTCTCTTAAAAACTATCACACTTACCAAACAAGAAGACAGCTCTGATTACAGTATCACACACTTCATCTGTGTCCACAGATATAGTACTGGTATTTGTTTGTGACACGCAGCACTGCAGTACTGTCCCATTGGAAATGACAATCATAGCCCCTAACGTCTTGTCACCTTGGACAGCTGCCACATTCACCTCACCTTAGCGATATGTCTGGGTAGGTAGAATGAAATCTCTTAGAACCATTAAGTAATTCCTTTCTCATGTTACATAATTTAAAATGGTATTCCACCATAGTGCCTTGTTTTTAAATTTCTCCTTATATTTGTTAAAGACAGGGAGTGCCTAATTAACGTAGTTATTTAAGTGAGAGTAGAAGTCAGAGGAATAAGCATCTGTGTTAGCTTAGCAATGGGATTCACTGGAGGATGATTACGGCAGCATCTATTTACATCACCAAGCAACTGAAGGAGGTTTGGCTTTGAGAAGTCCCTAAACACAGAGGTATTTGCAGGGGAAGTACCACTAGTCTTAAAAAAAAAAAAACAAGAGGTAAAAGGTTACAAGGTCACTAATTTATGGTCTGATTTAACAAGGGAAGATGATACATATGGCAGTGTGCAAAAGAGACCATATTTCTCAGGGAAAGCTCAAGGGTCTTGGGGCCACTAGTAGGCTGGTTAGCCATGTGTATAAGGGAGTTAGCATTTATAATTTTAAGGAAGCACTGGGCATGCCAACCACTGGCAGACTGTCGGTCAGACAGTTTATTGGCAGATAGTTGAAGTCCCCCAGCAGAAAAGTGCTGAGTTGAACAGGGATTTCATCTAAGGTGTTAAGATAGCTATCATGCTCAGAATGGGGCATAGAAGGTATTCTATATCTAGCTATGAAGTAGTACTTAAACATTGACTGATAATAGTAGTAGTAGACTTCTGAACTTGTCCCATTTAGGGCATCAAGAATCACTCTCCTCCTAGGTGTTTCTAGAATAGTATTACAGCTTTTGGTAGTATATTCAGATCCCCCAGGAATGACTCCTGCTCTGCCATTCTAAGAACTCCTTCTGCCACTCTGTTCTTCAGATCTAGGGTTACAGATCTTGTATACATACAATCACTACTCTGAGTATGTTGCTCTGCCCTGTTGCCATGTTGAACAGTGGTGCTTATTTATTGCTGATCAGTTCCACTGACTTAAGTCCTTTTGCGACATTCCTCCTCTGATTTATCCTTTGCTCCTGTATACTATGTACCCTTGTTTGCAGTATTGTCCCAGCCATAAGTCCTTGGACAGCATGCCTCAGTGACTGTGAAAAGGCCCCACTACCCACTAGATCTACCAAGAAAGGCCATGTACTATGTCCATTTTGCAAATAATCCAGTCTCAGCACAGCCTTCTCTGTCACTTCCACAAACAATATGTCACATACAAGACATACAGGTGTGCATTAGCAATTCTGTTATTCTTACCTCTGTAGCATCAGCCTCTGAGCTGTACCTGTCATTCTGGGTTTTGATACTAAGCGTAACTACAGCCATTAAGGACTGAAAATGTTCTCCATTACATTTGTTTATCTCTTCGACCTAAATACTTCTACAGTTTCTACTACAAACTTCTGGACCTATTTCTTTTTTACTAGGTATCTTTATACGTATGTGTAATTTGTCCTGTTTTATTTTTCTATGTCCAATTTCTATAAAACAACTTGTATTATATCCTTGTAAATTTTTTTACATTGTCCCTTTTTTTAAGGGAAATTTCTCTCCTGCTCCCCCTCTAAAAGCGTGTTTGTTCCCAGTAGGGCCAACTAAGTAAACAAAATAAAAACAGAAAAACAAGTAATTAAACTATAAAGATGACACTTAAAACTACAGCAGTAAGTATTACAACAGTTCAGTAGGAGTTAACAACGTAGATAATACAACCTGACTAAACATATACTGATTTTTTTTCAACACAGCATGCATGAAAAATTGACTCTGTGATTACTAACTATGCTTCCCAATACAACATAGTAATTAGAGCCACCATCTGTGAACAACCTCATCAGAAGCAACAGTTCTAGATTCCCGTATAATTAATTTATTCATCCATTTATTCGTCTGTTTACAAGGTGGGTGCTCAGGTCCATAGGAAACTTTCCAATCATGCCTCTGCTACAGGCACAAATATATCAAGTCACAAGAACATCAAATAATCATTTCCCATGAAAAAAATACATCTGACATAATGTAAAAGAAACCAAAGAGCGATTCAGAGCTTGCTAAGACAACAAGGCTGTTCTATTTCATTTGAGATTATGTGTTAAATAAATAGCTAGAAAATGGAACACAATGCAAGAAATAAGACAGTAAGCATAATTTTAACTAGATTTTTTTAGGTGACTGACAGGTTTATGAAAACTATAATCATCCATCCTACTTTGGAGGAAATGTGAGCTTATTCAACAACAGGGGCGCCATAGGGAGAAAGATGCTGATCCTCTGCTGAGAGCAGTGATCATCAGGGAATCTCAGCACCCTGCTGCAGTCACTGTACCAAAATATGCACTTTGAAAAAGCACAGCCAATCCCAAGTACCACTGTGCCTACCAGACTAATAAATCCTGGATGCTGACATATCAGCATAGGAAATTACTTCAGAGACCACTTTAACTTACTGTGGAACTTCTTCCTAGGGGACTGGAGAGCAATAGCATGACTGCAAGATAGTGTATCCATGTAGGTAATATGAAATTAACCACCAAATAACTTCTGGATGTCTATCAACTACATGCTACTTTATGTTTGTGTTGTAGATACACAGCACTATCTTGAGTATATTATAACTGTATACATATTAACATGTGCTCTATTAATATGATCTAATATAATTGTCCACAGCAGGTTGTCAACAACAGCTTATTGTAAAACCTCCTAATATGCATACATTCAGACTGTAAATACTGTAAATACTATCTGTCTATTGTGTGCCCTATTCATAATCTAACTGCTTTCATGGCTAAGGTTGTGCCTGAAAAGTATCTTGAGACCAGCCTACTTACCCAGTTATCAATATGAACTAACTAACCAAATAAATAAATAAATAAATGAGACTTAAAAGCAGTTAGCGATATCCAGCCTAGTCAGTAAAGAGTAATCCATTTGTAAATGGAGGCTATAGCTCACTATAGGAGTACTAGATTCAGGATTAATGAAACTATATGCCCTATTACAGGTTTCTAGCTGGCACTATGTATTTTCAAAGCAGTACCAACATGCTTACATAGGAACAATAAGAGTCCAAGCAAACCATCCTCAGGTACTTGAATTATAGATTTTTTTATGAATCAGTGCTATCAAGACCAAATATTCTCCGTTCTTTGTAGGCTGACTGCCAAGCCAGGCATCATGCTGGAGTTTGTCTTGTTGCAAGAAGGCAGAGACTTTCATAAAAAACAGCGTTCAGGGCCTGAACAAGTTAAAGGCCAAATATGCATACAAGTATTTATATGACAAAAGGCATTCTATCCATCCTCTGCCTGCTTTGGAACCAGACCAAGCACCTAAAAGAGACACTTTAACAAATCATCAGACTAGGAATGATAAAGCCAACAAACATTCTCCAATAATTAATAGGGATGAATATAATTCAGCATGTCAAACAGAGAAGACTTGTCTAGAGAAGTTAAACGCTCATGTTCATAATCTAATCAGTTTCCTCAGACAGGTTCCCAGGTTGCCCAAATTAATTCACGTGGTTACGACATGAGGCTTTCAGTGATATACTGAGATCAGTGACTATTTCAGAAACAGATAAGTAAACAAATAACTGCCTTTTGAAAAAAAATGGTGTTACAGAATTTAAAGCCAAAAAATATTTATTAATGATTGAGTATTTTTAACATAAATCAAGTCTTCAACACATATACAACCTCTTCATAACATAAAAATATGCTAGCATCTTTAAAAATGTTGTAAAACATCTGCCTAAAAAGGCCAAACTCACCAAACTCTTGGACTACCATCATATTTGTGTACTCTCTACATAAGGAAAAAATCCTGGACAGATCATTTACTTTCAGCTCACAACACATTGGACAATAATATCCTCTGAACAGCATGGCTTTTGGTTTGGTCAGAATTCTATGACTGTACTGTGGCTCCTCACTGACGAAATCCTGATAGCAATGGATAAATGAATGCTTATTAGGTCCACATTTGTTGACCCTACCAAAGCATTTGATCTTAATCACTCCATTCTCTTATATCACTCAGCTGAAATAGGTATCAATTCTGATGCCATCAGACATTTCCAAAACTAATAATTGTAAAACATGGCAAAGCCTGGCATTTGCTGGTAAAATAATATAGGCTACAGTGGCCAACCATAAAAAAACTTGTAAAAAGACTAAGAGTCAAAAAATACTTGATAAACAGACCACTTAAATTCAAGTATCCAGATATTTTTAGCTTGTTAATTTTAATATTTAATTGTTATAAATTGGTGATTTATTAGAGTTTGTCATGTGCTTAAGGAGTCTAGCTATTTAACTGCTTGTTTTTAACTCACTAAAAGTTCTGAAGAAGCTCCTTATTTATGGAACAAAAGTGATTAATGTTTGGCTGGTATGTGGATTTAAGTGGTCTAGTTATTGAGTATTTTTTGATTCAGTGAGCTTTTTATAAGTTTTTTATGGTTGGCCACTGGAGCCTATTTTATTTTACCAGCAAATGCCAGGTTTTCCCATGTTTTACAGTTATTAGTTTGCTTCTCTTGGGAGTGCTCGCTGTTGATTAATACACTACCTGTTAAACCATCACTTTGCCGTCTCCTTTAACTCCATTACCTCTCCCTCAACCCCCTTCTCCCCTGTTATTGTCTATCTGCATTAACAACCCACCTTATGACTTTTCTCACCTCCCTCTCTTACTTACTCCATTTAAATCATTTTCTCCAGTTACTGCAGCAGGAATGTCAGGCAAACTTCCAAGCTCTGATTCAATGGACAAACAAACATTCACTGCTAAACTCATTCAAAACTAAAACTGTGCTGTTTGCAAATAACAATAATCTCGGTAAAACTTCAAGGTCCCTACAGATATATGACAACAATAACATACTAACAGAAAATATGAATTCCTTCAAATATCTGGAAATTTGGCTGGACCCCTCTTCTCACATTCAGTATCCATTTGGAATACATACAGAAAGAGAAACTTGTTCCTATTCTGGGCCCATAACATTTCACCATTTCTTCCTCTTGCTATTAGAACAGCCACAAACAAAGGTATCCCTTTTGCTCAGCTATCATACTGTCTCCCACAACTAGCCTCATCCTTTAAAAGAAACTCAACAACAATTCAAACCATCACCAGTAACAACTGGCATTTCATCACTTCCTCTCTTAGAAATGAAAACACTTGAAAAGGCAAAATGGCTTCCAGTCACTTAAAGGTTTAACCTTCTACTAGGATCACAACTGTTCAGACTACCAGATGGCCAAATTCTCTCTCCCTTAGCTGCAGAACTTATACAGCAAGCTCCTTCCTATAACCTAGAAAAATCACAACCACTCTGGACCCATTCCCCCAGCTCCAATATCCAAACTTCATTCTATCAACCACTGCTTCTCCACCCTTGGCTCTAAAATAAGGCAATCACTTCCATCCACTTTTTGAAAGAAACCTCTTCATACCCCAACTTCTGGTCACACCTAAAATCTCAACTTTAACAACAAGTAAAATGCAAATGCCTTCTTTCAGGTCATATAATCTAAGCTTCACCCCTACCCTCTTACCTATGCTCAGAGGTGTACCTAACTTTTCTGATGTCCACTGATGTCCACTGAACTGGCACTACTCTCAAGTTTAAGTTGAGGGAAAAAAAGATATTTTTTAAATATGGGTAGACAGAAAGCACTGATCCAACTGGAAAGGGTAGACATTGCTAGCAATACAGAATACTAGACAATGGGGCATGAAGGTGCAAGGATATAGGTTATTTAGAAATGATGGGGGAAGGTGGAGAAGTAATAACAATCTGCACAAAAAGCCTCAAATGTGAGGCAAGATTAGATGCAGATTAGAAATACATAAAGAAGGATTAACATTTTCAGTCAAGGTAATAATTAGGATTAAAATTAAAACAAAAGCACGTAAAATGTCAAACTGAGGCAAAACAGTGATGGACAACAAAATAGAAAGAAACATGTAGAAGGACAATGAAGGAGGTGAGGACAGCAAAGGGTAAATCTAAACACAGTTGCCAAAGGGAATTAAAAAGGAAAACAAAAATGTTTGTAGATATTTGAGGATGGGCAGCAAAACAGACAGGATAAGCAGCAAGAGCCAAGGCTTTGAATGGCTACTTTGTTTTAGTCTTCATAAATCAAAGGAAGGAAGCGGCATGCCTCATTGTAACATTGGACAGCACAGTGGTGCAGCGGTAGCATTGTCACCTCACAGCAAGAGGTTCTCCGGTTTGATTCTTGGCTGGGGTGCCTTCTGTGCAGTCTGCATGTCCTCCCTGTGTTCGTGTGGGTTTCCTCCGGGTGCTCTGGTTTCCTGCCACATTACAAAGACATGCATCTGGAGTCTTTCTCCCTGGGCCTCCATTGAAAATTGGCTTCATTCCAGGTTGGACTTTCCCGGTTAACAAATGTTAAATAAAATTAAAAAATAAAGTATGCAAGAGCAATAGAAAAGGAACAATGGGAGCTCTCAGGACTGAGAGACAGGAGGCTGTGAGTTGTTACTTCCTGAAAAAGATAAGGCACAAAGGCCAAATGAGTCGATCCTTAGAAAGTTCTTTAACAATTTGGTCACCATGCTGTAGAACTTTTGACCAAGACATCATGGGTCACTGGTCAGAGAAGTTCCACAGAAGCACCCCTGAACAAAGGAAGAAGCAGGAACATTTGAAGAAACTCTAGTCCAGTTAGTCTAATAGAGACATCTCTGATGGGGAGACTGGTATCCATTTTTCAAGAAGGTAACCTTCAGAACAGTACTCACACTGATGTTATGCCAAAAAGAATTTGCTGGTTTAATAAGGTCTGATGTTATGATGGGGTTATGAGGGAAATGACTAGAGGTATTCCAGTAAAAGTGATTTACATGGATTTCAGTAAGGTATTTATGTCAATACTAAATAGGTGATTACTAGAAAACATGCAAGGTTTGAGGACAAGATCAAAATTAAGAAATGGGATGTGGTACGGTCAAAGTCAAAAAGTAGAGTACATAGTGTTATAGTGAACTGGATGCTGTCATAAATAAGAAAAGTGACTAGAGATACCACAGGGATCTATTTTAGATCTATTGCTTTTCAACAAACACATACTTCATACTACTGACATGATAAATCTTTGCAAATGACTCACCAATAGGTACAGTTTTTGAGGATGGAGGAAGGGTTTACCATCAAAATGTTGACCGTCACATTGTCAAATCCACTTACACAAACTTCAAACTCCAACTTCTGAAAAACTCAAACACTGATATTCCAAACCACAAACTCTCTCCCCCTTTTTGACTCATGTTAGCAGTCTTCTTTAGGTGTGGAGTGGATTTTGCAGAAATGTGTTGACGATGTGCACATTCAACTATGTGCAATCAACATTTTGAAGGTAAACCTGGAGGAAGTAATTTGAAAAATGACACAACACAGACATCTGCACAGCTGGGTAAAGAGATAGTAATTGACATTCAGTGGAAATAAAATGTAAAATTCTTCATTAGGGTCACAGTATCAAAAAAGAGGGGAGTACAGTTAATGGCAACAGAAAAAAAAAACAGTTGTAGTAATTACCACTCCACAATTGAACTATTAGGACCAATGCAAGAAAGTTGTAACAAAACCAAATAAAATGCTGGACTGTATTTGTAGTGCTGTGTATCATAACCAGAAGGGTGTGTGGAATAAAGAGGGGGCAATGAAGAAATCCTTAAGGAGCTAGGAATGTTCTCACTTGTGGAAAGAAGAGACAACAGTTAAGACAACAGTGTAAAAAAGTATATCAGGGAAATGTGTAGAGATAACTCAGAACAGGGAGGAAGAAGAAGACACAGTAAACAAAACTGTGGGAATAAATTTCTCCCATGATCTCAGGAAGTACATCTTCATACAGAGGTTTGTTTACACATGGAACTCACTTCCGTAAAGAATAGTGTAGAATAAATTTAGATAGGCATTTAAAAATGATGGGTATAGATGGAAAATGGGAAAGAAAAGAGCTATTAGGAAACAGGTTACTTACTACATGTTAAGTACTGTACAGTATGGTGAAACAAAATCACCCCCCCCCCCCCACACACACACACTTGGCAATGAAATGTCCTGTTCCAGCCTTATACTCCACAGGTTTTAGCTTACATCATCTTATAAAGGATGTAAGAGTTTTTTACATAGGTTCATAGGTAGGTACTAGGCTATTGACCCTAGGGCCTATACAAGCCTGGCCAAAAATGTACCCTGGCTTTCGCCAC
Organism: Protopterus annectens; assembly: GCF_019279795.1. NCBI lineage: Eukaryota > Metazoa > Chordata > Ceratodontiformes > Protopteridae > Protopterus > Protopterus annectens. The sequence continues at coordinate 669,244,463 of NC_056733.1, forward strand.
CCAAGAAAATTATTTTCCTGTGCCCCTGTCAAGGAGAACCACAGAAGTGATCCCCGGGGTGAATTTCCTATTACCCATCCAATCATCAAGATTTTTCTTGAAGAGTGCTAATGAGGAGCTCTGTTTGACATAGATAGGTAGTCTGTTGCAGAGTATGGGAAGTCTCTGGGACAGGAATCTATCCCTCCAGCATGTTCTGTTTATTGTGGTGACAAGGTTTAGGTCCATAGAGCGTGTAGCTCGGAGGGATTGGGATTTCTTTAAGCGGAGCATGTCCAACAGCTCTGGGTTTGACATAGCTTTATATGTTAGGCAGAGATCGCCTCTGTGTAGGCGATATGCGACAGAGTAAAGCTGGAGTTTTTTGAGACGGTCTGTGTAAGGCATCTGTTTGAGGCCAGTAATCCTCTTTGTGAGCTATTTTTGCGGCCTTTCCAGTTGTTGTAGATGTCTTGTGAGGTACATACCAAAAGGGGCGTTGTACTCTATAATGGGTCTAATGAGTGATGAGTACAGGGGAACAATGACCTCTTTTTTTCTGGATGAGAAACCTTTTGTGATGAGGTGTGCCACGTAGAAAGATTTCCTGACCCCTTTGGCGATGTGATTATCAAAGGAGAGACTACTGTCCACCTGTGTCCCAAGGTCTCTTATCACACTTTCGGTGTTAAGTAGACTACCGCATATGTGGTAGTTCATGGGTACAGAATTTTTACCAAAGGGGATGACAATGCACGTTTTGGCATTGAGCTTGAGACCATGTCTTTGACACCAGGCATCTGTCTCAGTGAGGCCCTTTTGTAGGATGTCCACATCGTTAGGAGTTTCAGTTATGGCCCCTAGTTTGCAGTCATCTGCAAATTTAGTTATCCAAAGACCTTCTGTGTTAGCCTGTACTTCAGAGAAGTAGATACAAAACAGGAGAGGACCCAGGACTGAACCCTGTGGTACTCCACTTGTCACTGGTCTGAAGTCTGATTTGGAGTCTGCTACTTTCACAGTGTGGGTTCTTTCAGTAAGCCAGTTGGCAACCCATCTTGTGACATAGGGATTTATACCTAGTTTAGTGAGTTTATCTATAATTCCATAGTGGGGGATGGTGTCAAACGCCTTGGCAAGATCTAGATAGGCTGTGTGAACCACCTTACCCTCATCCATGGCCTTGGTGACTACTTCAAAGAAGTCTATCAGGTTTAGGAGACATGATCTGCCTTTTACAAACCCAAACTGTGTGGGGACCAGGGTTTGGAGAGCTCCAATGTCTTTGTTTATGAGTTCCATGATGATACGTTCCATGGCCTTGCAGACGAGACTCATCAGGCTAATGGGGCAGTAGTTCCCAGGGTCTGTTGTGGCCCCCCCCCTTTGTGGAGTGGGATAACTGTCGCAGTGCGCCATTCAATGGGCACAAAGCCTGAGGTGAGGCTATGATTGAACGTGGTACTTAGGTGGGGTGCCAGTTCATTCTGTAGTTCATGTAGAAGGCAGCCTGAGATGTTGTCAGGTCCCATGGATGCTGTGTTCTTGGCTTTGGAGAGTGAAGTTTTACCTGTGCAGCCATGATTACAAGAACTTTGCATTCTTCCAGTATAAAGATGGGCCCTTTAGGGGATGAGAGGGGGGTAAAGTTAGCACTGAACCTATCTGCCAGGATGTTGGCAATATCAGTTGGTTCTGTATATTTAGTGTCATTGTGCTGTAACTCAGAGCAGATCTGAGTGTTGCCATTGAGGTTTTTAACATAGCTATAGAATGCTTTGTGGTTGTCTTTAGAATCAGTGGCAATTTTGTTTTCAGAACTAGCTTTGGAGGATTTTATGAGGGATCTCAGCTTCTTACTGAGGCTGACCAGGGAGTTCCTTCAATCATGGGATTTTACTCTTTTTTGCAACAGTTTCTTTCTTCTGTTGTAGAGTTTGTTTATGGCAGACGACCAACAGATTGGCTTCCTTTTTTTGGAGGATAGCATCTTGGTTCTGTTAGGGATAGCACAATACATGCACTCATGTAAGTGCTTATAAAGTGCATTTGTGTAGGATTCAGCAGTCGTACCTCTATTGTCCATCTGCATGGGTGTCATGAAGTTTGCCACTTCTGTCTTAAGAAGCGTGAAGTTGGCTTTGGAGAAATTTTTTACGGGTGTTTTCCTAATGGGGGTTGGGAGCGGGATGCGGATGTCTAGGGTGATTAGCTTGTGGTTGGATCTGACCAACGAGGAGCTGACCACTGGTGTGGAACACCAGTCACCCATATTGGTGATGACCAGGTCTAGGATATTGCTGCCTCTGGTGGGGGTGTGGCTAAGTTGATCCAAAGCGTTGGAATTGATGATTTCCAGAAAACATTGAGCAAAAGAGTTGGTACATGAGTAGTTTTCCCAGTTAATGGTAGGGAAGTTCAAATTACCCATTATTAGAATGTTGAGTTGTACCTTAATATTTTCCAGTGTATCAAGAAAAGAGGAGTGGGAATCCTGGAGCATGGTGGGGGGTCTGTAGCAAGCTACAATCTGGATTGCAGTTTTGCCCAGAGTTAGTTGAACTTGGTTAATCTCGGATGCATTATGCTGAGCAACTAGCTTGGAGGTGTGGATATCCTTAATGAATATGGACACGCCTCCACCTTTAGTGTTTCGGTCCGGGTTTGGTGGCCGAAAGGTGTGGTATGAATTATAGCCTGGTAATGCAGGGGTGCTCTCTGGAGCTTTGAACCAAGTCTCTGTCACTGCACAGATATCAATGTTCTCCATTTTAAGGAGTGCCTCGAGTGAGTGCATTTTGAGGTTTAGACTTCTAGCATTGAGTAGCATTACCCTCAGATTTTGCTTTATTGTACCTGTTACGGTGGTGAATTTGTCATTTGAACCTTGCCTAAAAAAGGCACTATAGGGGTGGCAAGCACATTTGCCAGTATCCAGAATCCCAAGGGTGACAGGTGCAGGCCATCTCTGGCAAAGCAGCATGGTCTGTCGATCATGTCATCCCAGGCAGACAGATACTGGATTCCCTTAGAATGACACCAGAAGCTTAGCCAATTATCAAAGTCAATCATTTTGTCTTTGTACTGTGGTGTCATTCTGGGTGATGGCAGGATGCTACTCAGGGCTAGGGTCATACCGGCCTGGGCTACAAGATCAGAGATCTCCTCCATGTCTCTTTTCATGCAGTCCAGGGAGGTACGTCTCAGGTCATTCACACCAACATGGACAATGACAGAGTCATATTTGTACTTGTTGTGGAGTGACCTGAGTGCGTGCGTTATGTGGCAGATCCTGGCACCTGAAAGGCAGCTGACAGTAACTTTTTCCTTGTTTAGCCTGGTGAGTGGAACATCAATGTGCCTGACTATAGAGTCACCTATGACTAGAGTGTTGGGTACATTATGCCTTATGGGCTGTAGTTGAGTGGCACACTGAGTATGTGGACTATATGTCATTTGGGTTGTGTTGGGGGATGGAAGTTGCTTGCATTTCTGCTTTGGAGGTCTCTGTTGTTTAGGCAGTTTAGTACAGAGAGCCTCCGCGAATGTAGGTGTGTGTTTTGTGGTTCTGTGTGTGTGTTTTGGTGGTGTAGGTTTTGAGGGACTATGTGATGAGTGTGGTGCAGTGCAAGTGTTTACCTTCTCCTCTTGACTGTCTAGGCCTGTCTTTGCTAAAGAGAGCTTTGCAAAGGAAAATTATAAAAATCAGGTGCCATAAGTCATGAGTTATGGAACAGCTGCACAAAAATCTAATGCAGATGTGCACTTTCTGCTATCTTGTAGCAATGCATGCTTAAGGATGGTACAAATTTTTGTTCTTTAGCACAATGAGATCATATCTCTGCAAAATACACAAGATAGGAACAAGAAATATAGCATGGTACAGAAAATAGAAGGGATTGTATATAAAAAGCATTCATCGTTTTTTATACCAATATTTAGTATATCATCTTCAGTACTTGCACATTTCTCTGTCTCAAATTCCTTCTTGGGCTGTAGCAAGCTTGTTCTTTCTAAAGATATCTATGCATACTGTACAAATGAAAGGATTCATACAGAATGTTCACAAAATGTTTTCCAACAGAAGACACGTTTTGCTGTTTTACACTAGCAGATTATTACAGTCTGTCACTTCTGTGTTACCAATTGTTGCCCATCTTCATTGCTAACGCACTGAGTATAAGTACTGTAATTTCCAGTGTATGTTTGTCTATGTAAACGTAACTCATTATCTGAAATATTGAAGTACTGTGCTTTTTCTCCTAATGACCAACAAACACACCTGCTAGCATTGCACGCTTATATTTTTATTGGATACTTTGTAAGTGAAAGATCTGGCAGTTAAAAATGACTGAACAGAAGATAACACCATTGACAAATAACAACATTTTTCTGAACTTTACTTAATGAAAAACTAGGTTATATTGTTAATGCTCATGAAAATGTCAGCATTATAGGCACCTAATCTACTCTAACAAAAAAAAAAAAAGGTCACTGAAACTTAGAACGTTAAATGGTTTGTACTGTATACCGAGAACATATTAAATCACCAGACAATTGGAATTGTTTTAAATGTCAGCTTTAGTTCAAGATAAATCTGCGCACAAAAAAAGGCTGCCTGTTAGACTGTTACATGACATTGTGACATAATTCAACATTTATCTGTGACTTTAGCATCTTTGCAGCTATTTAAACTACTTGTAGGACTTCAGCTATGATACCCAGAATGTCATCTTGCTATGGAAATTCCAGAAATAAAATGTCTACTTGTAGCAGAAAAGCAGTGCATAACAATAAAATGTCTGCTAGGTGTCACATTCTTCTCCATATTTTTCTGGTATCCAAAAGTGACAGCAGTTGCTTGTGCCAGGATCTTAGACAATGCCTACATTTTCACCATGTGGGATTTGGACATGTCCCATAGTCTTGGCACCCACTACAATGTTAACTGTTCTCACTTTTTGGTGACAAATGGCAGCATTAAGTGATTCTGAAGTTGATTACAGTTCTTAGGGGAGGGGGAGTGGTAGGGCTTCGTGGAAAGCAACAATATACGCTGCCAAGGAACTAGAAAGTATACAGCCAAAAATAACTTATCTACATCAGAACAAGTAGGTTATTAAGGAGCTGGTAACAACACAAAAGCAACATGCCAGCCAAAGCAGTAATGTGAAACTGCCTAATTGGTTACAGCAGTGTTTTCTAGCCTGCTCACAAATGATTCTCATTTCCTGAATTAAATAGTGAGATGCTATTTCAAGACAGTTCAATGTCCTCAGAATTAAAGTAGTGATAAATACAGGGGAATCTACAGACCTCAGGAACATGTCATAGCAAGGTCAAATGCAGTCAGCGTCTCTGGGAAGTTATATTCACAAACCCTGCCCCATGTACTTGCCAGTTTTTGTTGCAGACTAATTTGCCTTACAGAACTGCAGCTGTCTAATTTCCCTCAAAGAATTACAGCTGTCTGACTCAGGTAGCTTCTGACATTTAAAACAATTCCGCATGCCAGTACTGCAAATTATTCCTAAAGGAAAATCTGAACTCATAGTTCAGTCTAGAATAAGATTACCATCAGGGATTATATGGCAGCTACCCCCAAGAACAGTAACAGGATGGCGGTAGAAAAATTAAAATGCCACCAACTGAGTTCACAGATCAAAAATAGTTTACTTAAGTAATAATAATGAGGCCTCGTGCTTCTGTGTCACACCTGTCAAATTATAGGAGAGAGTACATGCAAATGCTGACATGCAGAGTACAGAAAACAGCATGACCATTCTGAAGATCTGGAGGTTCCATGAAACATGAAAGAGTTCACAAATGTGCTTGAAATAGTCACCTGGAGTGCCTTCAGTATTGTTTCAAAAGAACATTTCTTAACTAAAAGAATTATAAATTGTAAGATTTAAAAAAAAATCAAGGACAGCTCAGTTTACAAATTTTAAACATTAGATTTTGAAACATGATGCTTGTGAAAGAGTGTTGCTTTTAAGAATCATTTCACATATTATTCATTTGTGCACACTTGTATAACAACCTCCATGCTCCACAACTTGTGCTGCCCTCCATGAATCAAACACAAATTATTCCTTTGTTAGACCGTATTGTTTCCTGGTTTATATTTTTCTGTCTTTTGATCCCTTTTGGTGCACCAACCAGTGCAAGAACCTGTACTCGAGAAATTCCTTTTTACCTCTTTACCACTTGAGGGTTTTTTATCTCATTTTGGGTACTTACGTATTATCGCAACCAGATTTTCGCGGTTGCGAAATTGACATACTTGGATCAAGATGATTTCTGGAAACACTGCAAACTGTTATTCAGAGTCATTATTGCTGTCGAATAACTGTACTTTACCTGTAGGACACGAAAGTATTAAAAAAAACTGTTTTGCATGCATTACACATGCACAGTAGATTTGTCATGGATGCTCACTTTCTGAGGAATGGAAACGGAGCTACCTGAAGATGAGTGGGTAGCCCTTTTGATGATGCCATGATTTACCCAAAATAAAATTCAAGGTACTTCCTGGGTCAACTGCCTCTTCCCTGGCTGAGGGAATACTTAGTCCAAACATGTTTCTTTTAAGATTGGTAGTACAGTTTCATGTAATTTTTGTTTGACATTTTGACAGGCTCATCTAGAGTATCTGCAGTAGAAAACTACTGTATGGGGTTCTGACTAAGATGAAGTAAAGTAATTTTCAACCGGTTGTTCATCGGGCAGGATAAGTGCAGGATATTATGGGAGAAAACTGTTTGGGTATGCAGACTTCCCTCTTGGAGTATGTATTATGATTAAGCCTTGGAATTTCATGTCCAAGTGCTGTTTCCACCAATGTTCCACCAAAGGAACGTGCAGCATGCGGAGTTGTAATAAGCGACATGCTGGCAGTAAAGTGCATAGAGAAACAACACTGTGTCTCAGTTGTGATTGATTACACTCCATAAAACAAACTGTAGTGGTACAGAGAACACATTATATGGCATGTTTACAACTGACGAACAGATGAGATGGTCGGGAAGAACCGGTATTGCCATGAAAAGTCTGGTTGCGATAATATGCAAGTACCTCATTTTGTTCATTTTGTTATGAAGACTGGCATTAAAAACAAATTTCAAAATTGTCAGTGCAGAGTTATTTATTAACATCAACCTGCATCATAAGGTATGTTTGTGCCATGGGCTCTGTAAATGACTTGTCTGTAGTAGTATATGTGCCAGATGGTGGTAGGAGCCACACATATAATCCAACATTGCCAAAGCCACAGGTACATCATCTGCATGCAGCAGGTTCCACTGGGAGTGGAGCCAACACAGCAGGTCAGAACATGCCTGATGTCAGTGCGTCAATGGTGGCTGAAGATTATGGCAACAAGCATACAGCACAGTCCACTCACTGACACAGTGGCATTGTCAGCAATGCTAACAGCAGAGGAAACACTCACTCCACCCACAACTGAGGTGAAGGTTGAGGGGAAGATTGAACATCTTGTATAACCTGTATTCAATGAAAGTTGTTCTGTCCATGTCAACCCCACCCCATCTACAAAGTTGTCACCACCACAGACTGCATCAGAGGCCCATTCTGACTCCAAGGTGCATACACCCAGCATAGGAGAAAGGCAAGTAGGTGGCCATTGCCATCATGATGCCAGGATATTCACAGCCTTGGGTGTCACTATTGGCATCAATCAACAGATGTGCAGGCCAGTGTTCCCAATCATAAACAGCCACTATTCACACCATGGCAGAGATGTTAAGTGTCCTCCGTGGCCTGTATGATGAATTGCAACCACTGTAGGGACTTACAGGATATCCTGCAATGCATGCTGAGTGAGATGGTGTACAGGTGCCTAGAGCAAACTCACCTGTTGAGAGCTCTGGTAGCCCAGGTGGCATCCATTAAGTAGGCAGGCAACTGGCCTCCATGGTTGGGACATGCTAGGGGATGCAACTGCATCATCACACAACAAGCTTAAGAAGATGAAGTGGTACATACCATTCAGGAGATATTTCACTGTCCACATTACCAATGGCTGCCCCTACCCTCGGCATGGGCACTCTCCCATGAACAGGGCAGACTTTCTTTTGGCTCCACCATGGGTAAACTAAACCAAGCATACCAATAAGGGTATCACAGTTCAATGCCACCACACTCCCATACAGCTCATCTAGCATTAGCAATTACTTAATAGTGCACATTCTTGGGGTTATGGATGCCACCAGTGTACTGGACCACCGCATGAGGGGCCACATCAAAATTCCTGTACATGCTCCCAATGTGATATGCCAACCCTTGGACAGGACAAGATGTCTCCAGTCCTGGAACTACAGAGACAAAAGGTACACCTGGCTAGCATTCCACTCATGGAAGCTCCATCCTATCACTGGCAGATGTGATCCCAGACTCATCCCAACCTCCTAGCCATATGCAAGGCTACAGCATCCACCATCCATTACTCTTCCACCTTTGCTAGTATTGTTATGCACCCACACTGTGTCCATCCCACTGCTGCAGCGATTATGACTATACCCTGCCCACCCCTTTGGCCTGTGTGAGTATGTCAGTGTATGATACACAACATGGCAATCAGTGCACTGTCATACATAATTTAGTTGTGTTATTGCATGCATCAGTTTTATTCTGTGCTTGTTTCATTACAACCCATAGCTATGGATCAGATGCTGCCTCTTTGCTTGAGCAACTACATGTCCTGCCTGCCTCTGCCTTACATGGGGTTCCCACTGCAGCCGGCTCTTCTGATGACTCCTCACCTATCACCTCCTCCACTACTGTCACAGGTATGTCAGGCAGTGATACAATGTCCCCTGCTGTAACTGCTTTTGTAGCACCAGACTGTGTTGCATTATGCAAGCCACCAATATATTGCTGCAGGACTCCAAAGCATACTGCAATGCACCAGCAGACGTAGACAGCAGCATGAACACATGCGTGGTTATGTTTCATGTCTGTGGCAATACAGTGATATATCTCCAGGGCTGGGAGCTGCAGGTGGGCCTCATAAGTCAAGGCTCCATGGCATATCCAGCATTGCTTGCAAGGCACAGCAGTGAGCACCATTATGATTGGTCTGCTAGCTTCATCCATGGAAACAGACTGTCAGGTTCTCAGTGGGCAGCATTTGGTAGCTACTAACTAGATGTCCATGTGGAAAGTCATCCCACACAAAATGCATGTATGGGTCACATATGTACCAGATGTAGGAATCTTTTGAACTATGTCATGCTACAAGTATCTCTGAATTCCCTCCTCCCTTAGCATTGCTGCTCACTGCACTATTTTACATAATGCACTATATTACTCATTACCAATCACCCCCATTAGGTATACAGATGTTGATCAGAAGTGCAATAGGTAAAAACAATCAGTAAACGCCTGGCTCCATGGTACAAACAATGCACAAAGGAACATTCCTGACCATGGGTATTAAAATTGTTCTCCAGTCATGCCTGCAGAGAGTCCTGGTGCAGAATTTGTTAAGTTGTCCATTTTGAAAGGAGGCAAACAGATCTATATCAGGTGCTCCCCACAACTGGATCAATTCCTGGAAGACCCCTACATTCAATTTTCATTTGTGAGGGTCTGTCCTGGCCCTGCTCAGCTTGTCTGTCACTATGTTTTGCCGTAACATAATGTAGGAAGCTCTTAGGGTTAAACAGTGCTATAAAGTACTCTCCCAAGCTACCACTGCCAGCCTACCCACAGGGTGCCCCCTGTTTGATTCTATACCACATCACTGAGGTGTTGCCTGTAATCACCTACACAGGATTTATCTCATGTGCAAGCTGGCAAGGAGAATCATGAGAATCATGTATGCCATGAACCCCAGAATACTAAGATACTCTGTCTGAAGTCTGGGTCTGATTTGAGAAGCACAGGAAGATTTCCAGATACATGTGGACTTTCTTCTGGGTTAGGAATGCCTTTTGCAGGGAAGAATCTAGAAGGCATCCTAGAAACACAATCTTGTGAAAAGGAATTAAGGAGAATTTTTGACTGTTGATCTGAAAGCTCAGGTTGAGAAGGAAATTTGTAACCCATGAAAGGGACTCCTGACACCTGGAAAAAGATTCTGCAGAGATGAGTGAGTATTCTAAATAAGAACATACATGAATAGCTTGCAGTCTGCAATGAGCAATGGAGTTATCACTAGAGCTAAACATTTTGTAAATACCCTTGAAGCTGTAGAAAACTTAAAGGGCAATACAGATAATTGATACTGTGATCCAGACACAGAAAATCTGAAGACACGTCCAAACTCTGTGGAAAAAAGGACATGGTGATAGGCATCTTTTAAGTCTAGAGTTACCATGAAACCTAGAAAAGAAATGAGAGATAAAGTACTCTGCAAGGTCAACAGCCTTGAACTTTGGTACTTTCACAAACATGTTTGGAAAGGATAGGCAGAACACTGGCCTCGAACATAGATCCTTCATTGGCACTAGAAATATTCTGAGATAGAATCCTGCTCCCTTTTTGTTTATAGGTTCATAGGTTCATAGGTTCATACTAGGCTATCTGCCCGAGGGCATTTATAAGCCTAGCCCATAGTTTTGTGGCTTACGCCACCCCTTTAGTTTAAAGAAACTATGCCCATTATTTTGCTGTGCCTCTGTCGAGCAGTGACACTGAGGTAACCCCTGGGGTGTATCTGCGATCTCCCATCCATTGGTCAAGATTCCTCTTGAACAAGGCCAGCGAGGTGCTCTGCCTCACATAAACCAGGATTTTGTTCCACAGCATAGGGAGTCTTTGGGTGATGAATCTATCCCTCCAGCATGTCCTATTAATAACCGTGTCGAGGTTTAAGTCTCCCGCCCTTGTGGCTCTGAGGGATCTAGATTTTTAGAGATGAAGCATGTTCATCAAATCTGGGTTTGACATGGCCTTGTATGTCAGGCATAGGTCACCTCTGAGCAAGCGGTAAGCAACTGAATATAACTGGAGTTCTTTCAGTCGGGCAGCATAAGACAGATTTTGAGACCCTTTATCCTTTTGGTGAGGAACTTTTGTGGCCTCTCCAGCTGCTGCAAGTGTCGGGTCAGATACATTCCGAATGGGGCATTGTACTCGATCATTGGTCTGATGAGTGATGGGTATAGGGAGACTATGACTTCCCTTGATCTAGATGTGAATCCCTTCATGATAAGGTGGGCAATGTAGAAGGTCTTCCTAACTACTTTAGCAATATGAGTGTCGAATGAAAGGCTACTGTCAACCTGGGTTCCCAGGTCCCTAATAACTTCTTCTGTGTTCAGGGGATTGCCACCTATATGGTAGCTACGGGTAACCTTATTTTCCCGAAGGGTATGACTATGCATTTCTTGGCATTTAACTTTAGGCCATGGCTCTGGCACCAGTTGTCCGTTTCTGTGAGACCCTTCTGAAGGATATCTGTGTCGGATGTGTTTTCAACTACGGCACCCAGTTTGCAGTCATCTGCAAACTTTGTCAGCCATAACCCTCCTGTGTTTGCTTGTACTTCAGAAAAGTAGATGCCAAACAAGAGTGGGCCCAGGACTGAGCCCTGTGGGACACCACTTGTGACAGGCTTTGAGTCTGACATGGCGCCAGCAACTCTGACCCTGTGGGTTCTGTCACTCAGCCAGTTTGCAACCCATCTTGCAATGTATGGGTTTACATTTAAGTTGATGAGTTTTTCAATGATACCCGAGTGAGGTATTGTATCAAAAGCCTTCGCCAGGTCTAGGTAGGCTGTATGGACTGCCTTTCCCTCATCAATGGCCTTTGTGACTGTTTCGAAAAAGTCAACCAAGTTTAGAAGGCATGATCTGCCTTTGACAAAGCCAAACTGGGTTGGATCCAAAGTCTGCAAGTTCCCTATGTCTTTATTTATGAGATCCATTATGATCCTCTCCATGGCTTTGCAGATAAGGCTTGTCAAGCTAATGGGACGGTAATTTCCAGGGTCGGTGGAGGCACCGCCTTTGTGGAGTGGGACCACAGTCGCTGTGCGCCACTCCCTGGGTACGTATCCGGAGGTGAGACTAAGATTAAACAGCTGTACTAACTGTGGGTTTAATTCCTCGTTGAGTACATGGAGCACACTGCCGGGGACACCATCAGGTCCCATGGATGCTGTGTTCTTTGCCTTGGAGAGAGCAGTTCTCACCTGGGCATTAGAGATGTTTGGGGGGCTACAGTCATTTGGTATAGATATCTCTCCTTTGGGGGGGGGGGGAGTTTGCACTGAACCTGTCAGCCAGTATGTTGGCAATGTCTGTAGGATCAGTAATCTTCACATCATTTTGAACTAATTCTGAGCATATCTGGGAGTTTCCTCCTAGGTTTCTGACATAGCTAAAGAATGCCTTATGGTTGTCTTTAGAGTCCTTAGCTATTTTTTTCTCAAAATTAGCTTTGGATGATTTTATGAGAACTCTTAGCTTTTTACTTATAGTGATCAGCGGTATCTTACCTTTTAAGGATTTTGCTCTATCTTGTAGTAGCTTTCTCCTTTTGTTGTAGAGTTTGTTTATGGCTGGGGTCCACCAGACTGGACGCTTGCCTTTGGTACAGAGAGTCTTTGTTTTGCTTGGGATTGCCTGATCCATGCATCCCTGCAGGTGCTGGTAGAAGGCATTTGTAAGTGATTCAGTGGTTTGAGTAATGTTAACCGCCGGCTCAGGGGCCTTAAAGGAGATCACACTAGTCTTTAGAAGTGTGAAGTCGGCTTTCGAGAAGTTCTTTACTGTGGTCTTTTTCATTTCGGGTGGGGGCGGGATGTGGACCTCCAGCGAGATTAGTTTGTGATCAGATCTCACCAGTGAGGGGTATACTTCCGGCGTTGAATATTGTGCTCCCATGTTCGTGATGATGAGATCAAGTATGTTTTCTCCTCTTGTGGGGATGGTGACTAGTTGTTCCATGGCATTTGAGTTTATGAATTCCAGGAACTTTTGGGCTAGAGTGTTTGGGCTTGAGTAGTGTTCCCAGTCTATATTAGGGTAGTTGAAGTCACCTAGTATGATGGTGTTCGGAGATACATTTATCCCCTCCAGTGTTTTCAGAAAGGCCATATGAGGTTCCTGAGTTTGCGAGGGTGGCCTGTAACATGCTACAAATTGCAGAGCAGTCTTGCCTATGGTTAATTGCACCTGGATGGTTTCCGATGCATCGTGCGATGCCACCAATCTTGAGGTGTGGGTGTCCTTGATGAATATGGATACCCCTCCTCCTTTCTTGGTATTGTCCGGGTTTTGGGGCGGAGCATGATATGAGGTAAAACCTGATAGTGCTGGGGTGCTCTCAGGAGCCTTGAACCAGGTTTCTGTCACAGCACAGACATCAATGTTCTCCATACTGAGAAGGGCCTCGAGTGCGTGCATCTTGAGGTTGAGACTTCTGGCATTGAGCAGCATTACCCTTAGTTTGTTTTCTTTGTTTTGTTCTAGGGTGGTAGGTTTAGAATTTGAGCCTTGCCTAAAAAAGGCACTATGGGGGTGGCAAGAGCCTTTGCCAAAATCCGGAATCCCAGGGGTGACAAGTGCAAGCCGTCCCTTGCGAAGCAGCGTGGCTTGTCCAGCATGTCATCCCAGGCAGACAGACATTGGATCCCCTTTGAATGACACCAGAGTTTAAGCCAATTGTTAAAGCTGATCATCTTATCTCTGTATTGTGGCATCATTCTTGGTGAAGGTAGGATAGGCACTGGTTCTATGACCCACCCACCCAAGAACACATAGACTGAATTTTTCCCTCAGGTTCTTCATCATGTCACGGAGGATGAGCAAGGATTCCCCAAAAAGGAAGCGTGTCTATCCAGTACCATCTGTAACTCTCCTGAACTGCTCAGAGAACCCATTTGTCTAAAACAATCTGTTGCCAAAGAGAAAGTCTGAAAACCATTTTCTGGGGCATATTTTTAGGGAGAAGAAGCATGAGAGGAGGGAGGAGTGAAAGAATGCTGGCATAGTCATTCTGAGGTAGAAACCCATCTATTTTTCCCGAAAGGACCCCTGCTTTTTGTTGAACCCTTCCTGACAATTCTTTTTAGATCCTTGTTTGCTGGAAGCTTGCCGGGATTGCTTGTTTTGCTTTTTGGGAAAAAGAAAAACATTTTTTGGAAGATTTAGAAAAATGGGGCTAAAAAAATCTTCAACCTGCCACTTTCATCAACTGTTTGAGTACCTGAGTATCAGAAAGATCAAACTAAATTTTATACAAAGGAAAATTCAAAATCTCAAACTTTGTTCTTTCAGAAAACTTATGTTCCTGGGCAAAATATCTCATAACATTATCAGTAGCTGTGGCCCTGTACACAGGGTTAGCAAATCATATGTACTCTTTAAAGAATTTTCAGACACTTAAGAAAAAGTAGTGATAATAGGATCCAGAAAGGACATACCTTCTGTGGGTAATGTAGTAGAAAAGTTCCTCATACTGTTCACACAGGTTAACAAGTACTTCAACATATTAGCCTGTTAGTTCAGGATAAGAGGAATTCTCTCTCTAAACCTGACAATGGCTTTGCCATCCTTGTCCAAAGGTGAAGGATTAACATTGACCAGAACCTTGTTAGAAGGAAGAGAAGAAATAGATGTTGCTGCTGGGTAAAACTTGAGGTGGGAAAAATAATTGTTAGACTGAGGAGCTTTGTAAAGTCTATCTGCCTTTTTAGGGACTTGAAGATGGACTGTCAGGATTATTGCAGGTAGAATCAAAAGCATCCACCAAGACTGGTATAATAGGAGGAATAAGTGAAACATATTACAGTACTTCCTTAAAACACATTATTCACCCTGGACAATCTAGGAAAAGGAAAACTCCTCTATAGGAGAAACTGACTAAATGCTCTGATCAAAATCAGAGACAGGTGTTTATGAAGAAAATACAGCAGAAGCCCTGTCCCTGTCATTATCAGAATCCTCTGATAAAACACCTTCAGGATTTGTGGAATTAAAATTCACGTTTAGATTTTCCATCTGTTCCACCTGTATCAAAAACTGCAGTAAGCATTTAGCTGTAGTAAGCATTTCATCTTTATTAAATGGCACAGTGTCTTTAGAGGAAATATATCTAATCTCTTCTTTCTTTTCCTAGGGACAACCCTAGAAAGAGGCAGACTGGGTGGCACTTCAGCCAAGGAAACTGGCCTCTTACCCCAGCTACTCTGTGAAGAACTTTCCAGAGAAACTCCCACACCCTAAGAAGATGGTCCTCCCATGCTCGGTATGGACACTGGAACAGCTGTAGAGGATGTGTCTAACCCCCCCCCCCCCCCGGCCATGGTGGTAAAAGGGACTCCAACAGAGAGATCCAAGGAAACTTGAGAGTGGTCTAAGGAACAAGCTGTGGCCACTGCACAGACACCTGCTAATACCTGTGGTGTAGGTTTAGGTACAGCAGGAAGAAGAACTGCAGGACTGGTAAAAGTATCCATATTCTTCTTCTGAGAGAGAAGCCTGTTTGTTGGTAAGTTGTCACTAGTGTTCATAAGAAGTATATACACTTACATTTCCCAACACAGACCCCCAAATATCAGAAAAGTTTATGTACAAGCAGTACACTTTGTTTCTTCACAATTCAGAAGTCCCTTTTCACAGACAGTGTCACTGGATGAAGTAAAAATGAGGGTAAGTTATCACAAACTAGACACAAATATCAAAATACACTTATAGTCCCTTTAAACATTTGTTTGTGTCTTTCGGCTTTTCCCTGTTAGGGGTCACCACAGCGGAACTCCGGTCTGCTAATGATTGGTAGTTGATTTTTACATGCTGAGTTACCAGCCCTGATGCACAACCTTCAACGAAGGTACACCCATTCACGCATGTCTCCACACAAAAGACACTCTAGCTGAGAATCGAACCGGACAGCGTCTTACTGTGAGGCGACAATGCTACCACAGCACCACCACACATTTCCTTTATTTCACTCTTAAAAGTACAAAATCAGCATATTTTTCTTACAAAATAAGTGCACCAGACCCATCTACAAAAAATAACTCATCTGAAAAGATGTTTGTGTTAAAATGTCAATACTGTAAATTGTCAGTATTCTTAAACAGACCCTGTCTCAATTCCAGCCAACAAATAGAAAAAAAATGTGTTGAAGGGCTCCCAAAGGGGACTTATCTGCCAGAAATGGAAGATCAGAGCTTACTACTGATCCTGATGCTCTATCAGGGCTGGCAAGATAGTACAGAATAAACTGTTGCACAGGCTGCTGTTTTCTCCCCGTGGATCTCAAGATACAACAGTCTGGGTGAGTGTGTAGAGGAGAGATGGAGACATTTGAAGACTGTCTAGCTGTTATATCCTGGGCATGATACAACCCAAACAGCTACAGGCTACTGCAGCAGTGAGAATGATGAACATCAGATGTTTAAGGACACCAGCTGCTCTTACTTCTGTGACAATGGCCAGTCCTCACACTGCAGTCATATATTTCTAGTAAAAATATACTTTTAACAAATGACCACTGGTTGAATATCTATCAACTTTAGATACTGTAAATAATATTATTTCCATTTATAAATGTAAATAATATAAAAATGTATTGTCCTCTATTTTGTTACTGTACTGTGTACAACTCTGTGTATTCTTTAGTCTGTGTATAATTTTCTGTTTTTGTCTTGCACCATAATGCCTGGGTTGTGGCATTAATAAGGGTCTGTCAACCAGCCCACTTACTTGGTAACTCACTGGTGAGATCTGATCATAAACTAATCTCACTGGAAATCCACATCCCGCCCCCACCCCAAACAAAAAAGACCACAGTGAAGAACTTCTCTAAAGCAAACTTCACACTACTCAAGACTGGTGTGGTATCCTTCAAGGCCCCTGAGCCAGTGGAAACCACAACCCAAGCTGCGGAAGCCCTTACAAATGCCTTCTATGAACACCTCCAGGACTGCATGGATCAGGCAATCCCAAATAAAACCAAGACTCTTTCCACAAAGGGCAAACGTCCAGTCTGGTGGACCCCAGCCATTAACAAACTTTACAATAAGAGGAGAAAGCTATTACATGATAGAACAAAATCCATAAAAGGGAAGTCACCCTGATCATTATTAGTAAAAAATACGAGCACTCATAAAATCAACTAAGGCCAATTTTGAGAGAAAAATTGCCATGGATTCAAAGGACAATCATAAGGCCTTTTTCAGCTATGTTAGGAACCTGGGTGGAAACTCCCAGATATGCTCAGAATTAGTCCAAAATGATACAAATATTACTGAACCCACAGACATTGCCAACATACTGGCAGACAGGTTCAGTGCAAACTTCACCCCCCTCTCCCCCCCTAAAGGAGAGATAACTATCCCAGCGGAGTGTAGCCTCCCAGACATCTCAAATGCGCAGGTGAAAGTTGCTCTCTCTAAAGCTAAAAACACAGCATCAATGGGACCGGATGGTGTCCCTGGCTGTGTGCTACATGAGCTAAATGAGGAATTAAACCTGCACATAAGGCAGCTGTTTAATCTCAGCCTTACCACATGATATGTGCCCAAGGAGTGGCGTACGGCAACTGTGGTCCCACTCCACAAAGGCAGTGCCTCTACGGACCCTGGTAATTACCGCCCCATAAGCTTAACAAATCTAGTCTGCAAAGCTATGGAGAGGATCATAATGGAGCTCATAAACAAAGATATAGGGGACTTGCAGACATTGGACCCTACCCAGTTTGGCTTCGTCAAGGGCAGATCATGCCTTTTGAACTTGGTCGACTTCTTCAAAACAGTCACCAAGGCCATTGATGAGGGAAAGGCAGTCCATACAGCCTACCTTGACCTTGCAAAGGCTTTCGACACAATACCCCACTCGGGTATTGTAGAAAAACTTACCAGCTTAAATGTAAACCCATATGTCACAAGATGGGTTGCAAACTGGCTTAAGGACAGACCCACAGGGTTAGAGTTGCTGGCGCTATGTCAGACTCCAAGCCGGTCACAAGTGGTGTCCCACAGGGCTCGGTCCTTGGCCCCCTATTGTTCGGCATCTACTTCTCAGAAGTACAGGCCAACATGGGAGGACTTTGGCTGACAAAGTTTGCAGATGACTGCAAACTGGGCACCATAGTGGAAAGTGCATCGGACACGGATATCCTTCAGAAGGGACTCACGGAAACAGATAGCTGGTGCCAGAGCCATGGCCTGAAGTTAAACGCCAAAAAATGTATAGTCATACCCTTCGGGAAAAACAAGGTAACCCCAAGCTACCATATAGGTGGCAATCCACTAAGCACAGAAGAGGTTATCAGGGACCTGGGGACCCAGGTTGACAGTGGCCTTTCTTTTGACACTCACGTTGTTAAAGTGGTTAGAAAAACCTTCTACATTGCCCACCTGATCATGAAGGGATTCACATCCAGATCTAGCGAGGTCATTGTTCCCCTGTACTCTTCACTTATCAGACCAATGATCGAGTACAATGCCCCATTCGGGATGTATCTCACCCGACATCTGCAGCAATTGGAGAGACCCCAAAAGTTCCTCACCAAAAGGATAAAGGGACTCCAAAATCTGTCATATGCTGCCAGATTGAAGAAACTCCAGCTCTATTCAGTCGCATACCGTCTGCTCAGAGGTGACATGTGCCTGACATACAAGGCCATGTCCAACCCGGAATTAATGGACATGCTCCACCTCAAAAAATCCAAATCCACCAAAACCACTAGAGCAAGCGAATTAAACCTTAGCACAGATATAAATAGGACGTGCTGGAGGGATAGATTTATCACTCAGAGACTCCCTATGCTGTGGAATAAAATCCCAGTCCATGTGAGGCAGAGCACCTCGCTGGCTCTGTTCAAGAGAAATCTTGACCTGTGGATGGGAGATCGTAGGTTTACCCCAGGGATCATCTCTGTGTCACTGCTGGACAGAGGCACAACAAACTAATGGGCACAGTATTTTTTCATATAAGGGGTGGCGTAAGCCACAAAACTTTGGGCTAGGCTTATAAATGCCTTAGGGCAGATAGCCTAGTATAAACCTATGAACCTATGAACCTATAAATAAAACGTATTTTCTATTTTTCAAGTGCCTAAAGACAATGGAAAAAAGAAGTTATGTACTTATCATAATGTTCCATCTGTGTTGTCCATCTTCATTTATCCTTGACCTGTGGGTTTGGTTCAAAATATCAGAACCAACTTGTCTGTTACTACAGCCCAAGAGGACCAAAAACTCTTAAGCTTAAGTCCTACCCAAAATGCTCCTCTCCCAATTACCTCAGATCGAGTTTGTAGATAGAAATAAGCAAAACTTATAATCCAAATAATATCTCCATGGAGACCATATCTGGCATCATGGACATAAAAATTAATACCTAGGACCATAAATCATTCCACCAAGAGTCTGAAAGGAAGAGGGATGGAGGGTGGGGCATCAAGGATAAATGAAGATGGACAACACAGATGGAACTTTATGGCAAGTACATAACTTCTTTATCTGATGTTGTCAAGACAATGGAAAAAGAAATTACGTACTTATCATAATATTCTATCTGTGTTGTCCATCTTCATTTATTCCTTGACCTGTGGGACAGAGTCCCCAGCTACCTTAGATCTTGGGAGGACTCATGGAAGGATATTCCTGAGCACCATAGAACCAAATGATGCTCTTCCCCTAGAGAACAAATCCAATTTGTAATGAGTAATAAAGGTATGTGGGGTAGCCCATGTTGCTGTCGCACAAGTCTCGTCCATGGAAGCGCTATATTGGAACACTGCTCTGGTAGTGTGCGCCTTAACAGGCTCAGGTAGTTCAACTTTCCTCTTTTTGTATATAAAGGAAATACAATCTTTTAGCCATCTAGTAAAGTGACTTTGGTAACTGGCTTGCCCATTTTAGTACTTGCAAAGGAAACAAACAGCTGGTCAGACATCCTTATGTCTTTTGTTCTATGACGATAGAAGCATAATTGTCTATGAACATCTAGTAGATGCAAACAGTACTCTCCTTTGTTTGAGTAATTGGGAAAAATACTGGAAGACTGATTGCCTGACTGATATTCTTTTCTGACACCACCTTTGGTAAAATGGAAGGGTTTGTTCTCAGTGAACCCTGTCTTTATGGAATGTTAGATAAGGTGGTTTGCAAGATACAGCCAGAGTTTCAGAAATTCGTCTGGCAGAAGTTATTGCTACCAAAAGTATAGTTTGCCAAGACAAGAATTTCAAGTCTCAGTCAACAGCAGGCTCAAAGGGGGAATGAACTATTGTTTGTAACACTAAATTTAAATCCCAAGGTATATATGGATCCTTATATGGGGGTTTTAACATCAAAGTCCCTTTTAAAAATTCTTTGCAAAGGCTATGACAAATTAAAGAACATTCTTTAAACCCATTATGAAACTTTGGGATAGCCACTAGTTGAAGGTACAGGAAGAGACCCCTGCTTCAAACAGTAAAGATAAGAAATCTAAGACTTTATTGATAGGAGCAGAGAAGGGGTCAATGATATTCTCAGAAGCCCAGAAGGAGAATCTCTTCCATTTACTATTGTAGAGTTTTCTGGTGGAAGGTTTGTGGGACGCCAAAAGAATCCTACGAACTGGGGAAGAAAGCTTATTACACCTGACAATCAATTTAAATGGAGAGGCCAAGCTGTGAGCTTGAGGTTTTGAAGGTTTGGATGAACTAATCCCTCTGGATGGGATAGGAGATCCGGATCTGGGTCCAGAGTCCACAGTCGTTGAATCAGATAAGGCCAGAGAAAGGGGAACCAAATCTGTAGAGGCCAGAAGAAGGGAGCAATGTGGATTACTTTGCTCTTCAACCTGATCACTTTCTTTAGAAATTGGGAATTAATGGGAAGGAGGAAAGTATATAGGAGTCTGGAGGGCCAACTGTGCAGGACAGCATCTCTCAGGGACTCCCCCTGAGGGGGGACAAGGGTAAAGTAGCTGCTGCACTTGCTATTCAGGGGCAATGCAAAAAGGTCACAGCAAGGCTGGCCCCAATGATTAAAGATGTTTTTCGCCACTCTGGGATAGCGAGACCACTCGTGAGGCAAGAGAATGCATCTGCTCAGTTTGTCTGCTATCACACTGGATCTCTCTGGAATATGGGTTGCTATTAGAAAGTAGTTGGAAGAGATCACCTACTGATAGATTCTGAGTGCTTCTTGACAAAGGGGGTACGACTTGGTTCCTCACTGTTTGTTGATGTACCAAACTACTGACATATTGTCTGTTTGAATCACAACCGTTCCTAGAGGGAGAGTAGTTTGACAGGCCTGCAACGCTAAAGCCACAACTCTCAGCTCTAGAACTCTGATATGTAAGCTGGCCTCCACAGGGGACCAAATGCCTTGTACCGTCTTGCCCAGATAATGTCCCCCATCTGGTAGGTGTCCATGGTTACTATGGCTTGGGGCTGATAAGAGACAAAGGGGTGGTCCAGGAGAATTTCCTTCAATTGATCCACCAAGCTACATATTCCTTGCAACTGTTGGTAATCAAAATCTGGTGTGACATTGGTTGATACAGAATGGATCACTGGGATGCTAGAAGCCATTGTAGTATTTTCATGTGATATCTCGCCAGGGGGATTAACATGATGGTCACCACCATCGAACTTAGAGCTTGCAGAACTAGCTGTGTAGGTACTGTTCTGCTTCTGATAATTTTCTCTATTTGGTTTTTGATCTTTTGCAGTCTCAGATAAGGTCAAGAGGCTATGCAAGCATAGGCATTTAGTATAGCTCTTATGAATTCAATATTTTGAGTTGGAATTAGTTGTGATTTTTTGTGATTTACTGTAATCCCCAGGTTGGTGCAGGTCTGGAGAACGTAGTTTCTTGCTTGTTCTAGAAGACATCTGGTGGGAGCAATAATGAGCCAGTCATCTAGGTACAGAAACACCCAGAATCCTTGCAGTCTCAAGTGAGCTGCTACTACAGCCATGCATTTTGCGAACACCCTGGGGGTTGTGGTGAGACCAAAAGGCAGGGCTCTGAACTGGTAATGACTGGCTCCCTGCTGAAAGCAGAGGAAATCTCCTGGAGTGCTTGTCCATTTTGATGTGGTAATATGCATCTTGAGATCTACAGAGCACATCCAATAGTCTTTCCCTAGAAACGGGAGAATAGACTAAACCATGATCATCCAGAATTTTGTTTGCTGAACCAATTTGTTCAAAACACTTTCATCCAAAATTGGTCTCCAGTCTCCTGCCTTTTTTGGTACTAAAAAGAATCTTGAGTAAATTCCGGATTCTATCATGTCTGGTGGGACCTCCAAGATGACTCTTTTTTTCTATAAGTTTCTGAATTTCTAGCACTGCTGGTTCCCACTGACTAGGTGGAACATTGAAGATTTTCTTGCAACTTTGAGGAGGTACAAGGAAGGGTATGAAGTAGCCTCTGGTTATAATCCTCTGCAACCAAGCATTGGAAGTAAACTCTAGCCAGGTGTGTCACTCAAGGATAAGTGTCCCCCAACTGCCTTTAGAGGAAGGCAATCGGGCATCCTTTCAGGAGTACTGGTAGGGTTTGCCAGGAAAGGTATTCCTGGAACCTTGATTTTGTGGACAACCTCTGCCATGTGGATGGCATCTTCCATTAAAGCTCCCCCCTCTGCCCCTGGGGGAGCCACTACCACGCATGTCCTGGAATGGATCTTGGGAATTTCTGAACCACATTTTTCCGCTCCTCTGGTTCCTCAAAAAGGACAGTTGAGGAGTAGAAAAATGTGCATCCACTGCAGAAAGGGTCTTTCCATCCTTTTCACACCTAGACAATGTCTCTCGAACTTTAGGGCCAAAGAGGGATGATCCGTCAAAGAGGGCATTGACAAATGAAGACTTGAATGGCTCCACAAATTTGCACAAGCACATCCAGGTGTGTCTCCTATGGCTACACCTGATTCCACTGCTCTAGTCATCCCTTCGGCTGCATGTGCTATGAGCCTCATGGACAAATTTGAAATGGCCTGTAGGGCTGCCAACTGAGAAGTAACTTTGTCTTTGACTTCGTCAGATATGGCTCCTGCCAGAGTATCTGATAACTCCTTAATCAGATCCCTCTGGAGTCTGGCAAAGTGTTCCATAAATTCAAAGATCACAATGTAAAGGTCGATGAAGTGTAAACTCACTTTTCAAACCTATCCATTGTCACAGACTCTCTATTGGGAGGATGGATAGTGGAACTTTCCTCTGCCATTTTCTTTTTTGTGGTTGCCACTGCCACCATGGCATCTGCAGGTAATCCCTCAGCCCAAAATTGATAGTCCTCTGGTGCAGTTAAACTTTTGTCTGGCCTCTTGGGGATAGGTTCTATGGTGTCAGAAGCCTTCCACACCGGCTGCAAGATCAACTTAATGAGCTTGTCAGCAGGCAGAGTAATCCAAGACCAAGAGGTAGATGGTCGAGTGCCAAAAGCCTGCAGATACACGGATTCCTCCAAACAGGGCTTTTGGGGTGCCCAGCCACCCCTCTGTTTAAGGATCTCAAGGATGTCTCCAAAGGAGACATCTTCCTGGGGTGACAGTGGGAAACCCTCCCCAATCACCAAACTCAGTGTACTCTGTGATAGATTCCTCCAGGGAATCTAAGTGTTTCCTCTTACACTTCCTTTTCTGAGGAACCTCCTCAGTGGTGCAATCTGGGGAGGTATCAGAAGAGGATAATACCTAAATAGATGTCTCTTGTGGCTTCAGCATTCACTGTCTAGGTGTTGAGACTGAATGAAGCTCTGGACGAGAGGAAGGATCAGGGAACTGCTCCGACAGTTCTTGCACATGCTCAGTATTTATAAACTTGTGCAAGCCCTTGGATAGTTTCTTAAAGGTATATATACACACACATCTTGATCTACAGCCTGGAAGGTTGGACCCCCCCAACAGAGAAGGGAGCCCATAACTGAGAAAGCTGAGAAAGACTGCCTCAGAACTCTGGTCACTCCCTGCTCCAAAGAAGACCCCCCTGAAGCCAAAGCTGGGGTAGAGGTAATGCGTGCCAAAGCCCCAAAGTGCAGAGATGGCTCCAAAAACACCAGAGTCGAGTCCTGCCCCTCAGAGCCAATAGCATAGCCACAACTCTGAGAGTTCTCCAGATCCAACAGAGCCAAAGAACTTAGGGTAGAAATCAGTTCCGAA
Organism: Protopterus annectens; assembly: GCF_019279795.1. NCBI lineage: Eukaryota > Metazoa > Chordata > Ceratodontiformes > Protopteridae > Protopterus > Protopterus annectens. The sequence continues at coordinate 669,268,537 of NC_056733.1, forward strand.
AATGCAGATCTCATCAGAACCAAAACAGTTGGTGCCAGGAAACACAGAGCCAGAATCTCCAAGGCCTCAGAGGAGGTTAAAGGAGGAAGAGTAGGAGGGGTCATGGATGGAAGGGTTTCGGCACTCGAAGGGACCAGAACTGAGGGCACACCTGCCAGTCCCCTTGCCGCAAAAAGCTGATCGAACGACCTCAACACATCCATTTTTGTTAGGCTCTTGATGGAACTAATTGACTGGGTAGAGGAGGATTTAGGTCTTACCAAAAAGGGGCTGGATAATTGAGCAGCAAAGGGATCTACGGATGTGAAGTATCTGGTCCTAGGTCTAGTCAAGAAAGAAAATTCAGTGTACTCAGTTGGAAATTGGTGCCGAAATGGAAGACAGCGCTGAGGCTGTCGGTTCCATGGGCTTATCTAAGATTTTATTTTATTTTTATTTATTTAACATTTGTTAACCAGGAAAGTCCGACTTGGAATGAAGTCAATTTTCAGCGGAGGCCTGGCAAGAAACACTCCAGATGCATGTTTTTATAAAGGAAAACATTATCATCATCAAAGGAAGACATTATCATCCCTTTTAGAAGCAATTTATTCTTCCTTTCTACCAGGGGTCAGTGACTAAAGGCATGTCAGATTGCACAATCCTCTTGCAAATGCACCAGGCCCAGGCAATAGACACAAAGAGAATGCCCACTGGAATTGGGCATCTTATGGCCACACTCCTGACATTTTTTAAAACCAGAGGTGCCTTTACCCCTTTACCCTTGTCAGCCATAACCTAAATAACTAAATCACATAAAACAAACCCAAATTAAATCAGTAAGTAGAAAAGAAGCTACCAACAATGGTAGAAAAAAGTACCAAAGGTACAGAAATCTACCAGCAATGGTAGACAGATTAAAGCAAGTGAAGAAGAAAGAAATGAAAGATAGAACTACCTTTTTTTTTTTTTTTTTACTGGAAGAAAGGGGAAAGAAATAAGGCCTACCAAAAATGGTAGCGAAAAATACACTGAAGTGTATAAAGGAAGTACGGAGAGGAGACGTAAAGATTATCATAGAGAAAATATTTATGAAAATGGTGAATAGACACACTAAAGTTTAAGGAAAAAGAAGAGAAAGGGAAATATTGATTCAAAATGGCCTTTGAGTAATAGAACCTCTAAACCGGGAGACAGGTCCTGGAGCAAAAATACACTCAATGTCAAATGATCCACTTAACAGCTTACAATTAACTATTGACTGTTTGAAAAGGGCAGCTGTAAGAACACCTCTATACATAGTAGTGAGAATAGTTTCAGTAGAGGAGAAGAGAGCAGTCTGGGTACATCACACTAGATTGAAGCCATGGTGATATCTGGACAGGGTCTGACATTCATTTTGAAATTCTGAGGTTTGCTGATAACCTCCTCAAGCAATTTGGTTAGAGCAGACAGACTTGGGTATAGTCTAAGGCAGTAAAAGGAAACTTAGTTTCCTTCCAAACACAGGGACAGATACTCTGACACAGAGAACATTAAACAGGTAACAGAAAATAGTAATGAAGTCTTTGCAGAGCTTTGGAAATCAGGAGAAACTAAAGGGGTATCACTTCCAGTTCCTCCATAATTTTGAAGACTGTCATGAAACCTTCCAATTTATTTATGTGATGCTTTAAGATGAAAAGACAAAAGGAGAGCATTTAAACACAAAGGACATAGACTGACAGATGGAATGGACTGCAGAGGATGCTTGAGATTTTTTTTAATCTTCAGGCAGGAAGGTAATATTAGTAAACGTCTTAAAATGACCAGGCTCTCCAATAACTTTTTTCCAGACCCTTTAAGAACTTGTTTGAAGCCTAGACTGCATAAACAGAGATTGGCATTATGTTTCATTGTGACCTTTTTTACTTATTTCCTTGAGATGATGTACCAATGTCTTGAGTCATTAGAGGGATCTTTTTTCCATGATACTCAGCCTTTACCACTTAGTTGTATCATTTGTAGATAGTTGGGTGTGCAAAAAGGTTTACTGGAGTTAAGAACAGAGGATAGCAAGAGAGAACACATATATGCAAGTGAAAATTATGGGAAAACAGAAAAATAAATAAAATAATGGCAAAGTGTGGCAAGTAGGGGGGAAGATCAAGGTCAGACAATTTGGTAAAGATCAGATGAGAGAAGAAAAACAAAAGTTACTTGCTCACCATAACGATAGATCCATGTTGTCCTTTTGTCATCTGGTTCAACCCATCCTTAGCAACTTGAAACCTTCAGATCCAGGGCTCTGACTCTTCCCCAACCCATAATTCCCTCACCATCCTCAAATTACCTCAGATCAAGTTTGCTCCATGTAAGAATACATGTAACTAGTAATATTACAGCAGTTAATAAAAGATAATCGAACAGGAAACTGAGAGGTAGAGGATGCTATGTGAATAGTAAGGTAACTAATTTGTTGAGGTTAGAGACAAGTAGACTCCTGCAAAGGCTATCAGTTCTATAAAGGAACTGCAGGTGACAATTTGGAAGAGGGATGGTGCGAGGAATGTTGAACAAGAGGAAAATAGGACAACACAGATCTATCTTTATGGTGAGTACATAACTTTCATATCAGATGTTGTCCATTTTTATCTGATTCAACCTTTGGGACAGATTCCCTAGGTACATAATTTCCAAGGTGGAATTAAGGCAGGATGTTCAGGAGAACAGCAGAGCCAAAGGAGTAATGAACTCTGGACTGTACATCCAGTCAACAATGACACACAAATGTATGCTCTGTAGACCAGGTAGCTGCGCAAATCTCATCAATAAGAAATTGACACTGAAAAACTGTAGAAGTTGCCACCGCTCTTGTTGAATGAGCTGTCGGTTTCTCAGAAAGGTTTAGACCCAACTTTTCATAAATGAAATAAAGCTTGATAGCCATTTTGAAAGGGTGACTTTAGAGACACCTTGTCCCAGTTTAGATCTGTATAAGGTAGTGAATAATTGGTCTGATTTTCTGAAGTCTTTGGTTTTATGCAAGTAAAATCTAAGTTGTCTATAAACATCAAGCATGTGTATTGCATATTCTCCTTTGTTAGAAAAATTTGGAAAGAATACAGGTAAATTAATGGATTGATTTATGTTGGATTCAGATGTCACCTTAGGAGGGAAAGATTAATTTGGTTTTAGAAAGACCCTGCCCTTGTGAAAAAAACAAATATGGTGTTTTAGATGAAAGAGCCTGTAGTTCTGAAATTCTCTTAGCAGAAGTAATTGCCACCAAAAAATCATTTTCCATGTCAACAACTTATGATCCATTGAAGCTGCTGATTAAAATGGGGATTGTGTGAGAGCTCGGAGTATTACTGTGATATCTCATGGAAGGACAGTCTCTTGAATCAGGGATCAAAGAAGAAAGGTTCCTTTAAGAAATGCCTTAGATATCATTAACAAAGCTATGTTAGTCTCATTATGGCCCATGTGAAAATTGGAAACAGTTGCCAGTTGAACTTTGATTGCTGAGAAACTAGAACCTTCGTTTGGCATAATTCAGACAGGAATTCTTAAATAGAGAGATGGGATGCAGAGAAGGAATCTAAATCCCTCCCCATAGCTTTGGTACAAATTTCTGGTGCTAGACTTCTGTGATGCAGATAGTATATGAACTACATTTTCTAAAAACCTGGTGTCCATGGCCGTTGTTAGAATTGGATTAACCAAGTGGTTAATTATAGGGTCTGTAGGTCCGGGAGAGGATGCCTGGAAGGATGGTAGATAAGATCTGGCCTGTAAGCCAGCATCCAAGGTGGACTTAGAAAGTGAGACCAAAGATATGGGAATCAAACCTGTCAAGGCAGTTAAGGGGCAATGAGGATCACTTTGGTCTTGCACCTTCTGGCTTTCTGAATGAATTTCGTAATTACAGGAAATGGACGGAATGCATAAAGGAAACCAGGGGGCCAAATGTAGATCAGACCATCCCTCAGTGATTGTCCCTCTTTAGGGATTAGGGCAAAATAACTGCTGCATTTGTTATTCAGGTAGGAAGCAAACAGGTTGCAGCAAGGCTGGCCTCAGTGACTGAAGATTTCTTTTGCCACTGTTGGACTAAGAGACCACTCAAGAGACAAAAAAAGAGCATCTCAATCTGTCTTCTAGTACATTGGAAGTCCCTGTGATATCCATTGCTAGCAAAAAGTGATGGGAAGACATCACCCATTGCTAAATCCTCATAATGGGTAAGACTTGGTTCTCCCCTGTTTACTGATGTACCAGACTGCTGATATATTGCTGATATATTGTCTGTCTGTATTGAAATCACACCCAATGGAAGATTGTCATGAAATGCCTGCAATACCAAAAGACCTGTTCTCATTTCCATGGCATTGATGTGAAGGTTGGTCTCTGAGGGTATCCAAGGCACCTTGGACTGTCTTTCCTTCATAATGCTCCCCACTATAAAAGGGAAGTATCTGTGGTAACTACTGCTGTAGGAGGAAGGGGAGGAATGGACAACCTGTTGACAAAGCTGCAAAAGTGATCTACCATTTGATGTGGGTTCTGCACATTGAGGTCATCCTGATCTGGGTGTTGAGGTGCTAATGAAGTTGGGACCATTAGGCTGAGAGAGAACACTGAAGAACTCTCTTATAAAATCTGGACATAGGAACAAGAATGATGGCAGATGCCGTAAGACAGAAGTTTTAGAATTAGCCATGCTGATGGAAATGGGTTGGATATGACCTGTAATGCTGATTGTCAGATGGAATGAACCCTGTGTTGTGGCAAGGTTGTTATCTGTGTTGTGGTGTTCAAGTGGCATCTGATAAATTCTAAGGTCTGAGTTGGTAACAAGTTGCTGTTCTACAGATTCACTATAATCCCCAAGCTCTGAAGTAGTTGAAGTAAAAGGTCCCATTGGAGAATTACCAGATCTCTGGTCAGAGTGGCTAGGACCCAGTTGTCTAGGTATAGAAACACCTGGAACACCTGTAGTCTGAGGCAGGCTGTCACTGCTGTCATGCATTTGGTAACCACCCAGGGGGTTGTGGTGAGTCCAAAGGGCTAAGCTCTGAATTGGAAGTGATTGGCTTCCAGCCTGAAATGGCACATGGAAACATTAGAAATAGAATATGAGGTAGATAGTTGGGATTCCACAGTTTTCTGGATATCCACTGTCAAGTTACCTGAAAGAGAATTGATAATGTCCTTGGTCAGTTCTCTTTGGAATTGAATGATGTAAGCAAGGTAGCTCAGCACTGTCAAGAAAAAGGTCACTGAAGTGTACATCCATTTTTCAAATCTGTCCAAAGCCCTGGATTCCCTGTTAGAAGGCTAGACAGATGACCTCCTTTTGAAAAATTCATTCTTTGTGTCTGCCGCAGTGACCATGGCATTTACAGGGAGATCTGTTACTCCAATGAGTTCTATCTTTTGGTACAGCTAGAATTTTGTCTGGCTTTTTAGGTATTGTCTCTACTCTATAAGTCTCCTTCCAAACCCACTGCACTACCATGTCAATGAGAGTATCAGGGGGAGGAACCACCCAGGTAGTAGAAGAGCCCACTCCAAAAGCCTCCAAGAACACAGATTCTTCTGGGGAAGGCGTATCTTTGGACTATCCCCTATCACCAGCACTAGGATTTCTCCAAAGAAGATGTCTCCAAAGGAGGATTTACAGGAACCCTCCCCTTCCTCCAAATCCAAGTCTTTGTGATGGATTCCTGAGATGAATCCAAATGCTTCCATTAGTAAGTCTGCTTTATATGTGCCTACTGTTGGGTAACATCTGGTGATGGGTCTGAATCAGATTGAGAGCTCAAGAAACGAACTTCCCCAATACTTCTGTCTGCCTCTGTCAGAGAAAAGGAGCAGATTACAAAGCAGAATAGTTGGGTCAGATCTGAATAAGATGGAGGCACATCTTCAACTTTGAGAGGACCTGTTGTAAGGCCTCAAAAGCCATTTAGGAAATCGGAGCTAAGGAAGTCCTTCTAATAGGTGGGACAGCGAGAGACCCTGAAGCTCCAAATCTTCCTGGTTCCAAGACCAACATCAGAGCTGAGCTATCAAGAGCTGACATCCCAAGAGGGAGAGATGGCTCTGACAGTTTTGGAGTCAATCACTCTCCCAAACACTGGCTCCGAAGCTTCGACTCCAACTCTCATGTCAATACAAAAAGGTCAGAGTTGAGAGAGACTGGGTGATAGAGCTAAAGTAGAGCCAAAGTAGAGGTGCTATTGGCGTCAACATAGGCGGTCTGGAGATACTCAAATCTGTGGGCTTTAGTTCTGAAGGTCAGACATGCAACAGAATTTTAAGGGGAGAAGGTCAATAGTAATGTTCCCGACTCCCCAGAGGGGATGGATTTGGAAGGACTCCCAACTCCATCTGCATCTGAAGAAATTTCTACATCATTCTGTCTATGTCAGCTTTAATGAGACTCCTTGAAGAACAGGCAGATCTAGAAGAAGCAATTGAGGCGGCCCTGGATTGCTTGTAACATGGGAGAATGCAGTTAAGGACTAACCAGATGCAGAGAAAACAGCCGAGGTGGAGACAGAATGGTTCCAGGGCTTCAGATCTGAAGACTTCACAACTTTTGGTGCCAGACCTACAGATGCTGCGGGATCCGGGCACCACTTTTTGAGTCTATCAATGTTCCTCTCACGAGGCTTACTTCCAAGAACAGGATCCTTCGACTTTGAAGCTTCTCTGTTTTTTTTCTTTTTCCCTCAGAGTCAAACATGAAGGAGAAGTAACTGATGCTGTCAAGGAAGTGGGGAGAAGACCCTTTAAGACTAATTTGTTTCTTCTGCTAAAGAGCTTTGCAGCCAAACATAGCACAAGTGTCACATTTAGTTTCATGATGTGCTACTCCCAGGCAGTACACACAAAGGGAGTGGGGGTCATGAGCGGAATTTTGTGGCCACATTTAGTACACTTTTTAAAGTTTTATCAGCCATGCCATATTGAAGAGCAGACAACCACTGCAAAAAGTACAGCAAACATTACACAAACTACAATCTAAAAACTACTCAAATAAATCTAAAACTTAGCAAGACCTACAATTAACACTATAATAAAGATAACCAACAAGTATAAGAAAAAAAAATTTAATGCACAATAGCAGAAGAATTAACAAGCTAAATGCAACTAAAGCAAAAATATTTTAAGAATTAAAGAACTCTAGAAAAGGGACAAGAAAAATACTTATCCCAGTGTGAAGATCAGAGCCTTTGTGACTGTTTGATTGAAGCACCAAATGAGATCAGAGATAATTTGAGGATGGTGAGGGAATTATAGGTAGGGGGATTCAGAGCCCTAAATCTAAAGGTTTGCAGTTGCCAAGGCTGGATCTGAGTCAGATCCAAGTCCCATAGGTTAAATCATATGAAAATGGGCAACATCAGATCTATTGCTATCCAACGCACAAGGAGTCCCAACAAAGACAAAAGACAGCATAAGCAGAAGTAATAGCAAATAGGAAGGAGTATGGTAATTAGGATGAGAGGAAATCAAATGGAGAGAGTAATAGTGTTTACTTAGGGAAGAAGCATCAGGAGATAGGAAAGAAATGACTGAAGGAAAACAGAGCAGAGAGGTAAGGGAGGCAAGCTAATCTGGTGCTGATAGGGATACAAGTACAAGAAGTAAGGAGAGAGTCCATAAACTGTTTTCACTCAGTCCTGTGGAAATCAAGAGAACAAAAGAACTACCTTCAACATTATATCACTAGAAAGAAATTAAGAGTAGGATGTATAAAAGTGTAAAGTCCCAACACTGAGTGAGTATGTGCTGCTGCTTCTACTTAAATCTTTGTGTTGTGTATGTGGGGGGTGTAGCGATAAATGGCAGTACAAATGCAAAGGAAAGTGAAGTATTATTATTACTGTTATTATTATTACTATTTAGTTTGTTTACTGGGGTAGTACACTGATCACAACAGACCATTTGTAGGCACAGTCTCGGTGAAGAAATTCACCAAAAAAAATTCAACAGAACAAACTCACAGAGTAATCACTGAAAGGCAGATAATTCCATACACGGTTGAAACAATATATAAATATTATTAACAGAGTAGAAAAACAAATGTGAATTAATTTTAGTAGCAAATATGAGAGGGAAGCAGCAGGTGAAAACAAGGTCAAAATAGAAGTGATGCAGGTGAGGAAGTAGTTGGGTTATGCGTCCAGTGGAAAAAACACCTGCAGTCAGATTTTTGATGCAGATGTCTTCTGGGTTGTTTTCTGAATGTGGGAAAAGAGGAGACTTCTTTTCGGTGATGGGGAAGGGATTGTCAGAGGTGTAAGAATGGAGAAGGAATGGTTGGTACAGTGCAGTTTGATTTGGGGTGTCTAGAGTGAGGGAGTTAATTGGGAGAGATTGTGGAGAATATGGGGATGATTTTATTGGGAGGTTTGGCTGCAAGAGGTGGAAAAGCACCTTGTTGAATTAGTTTGAAAATAAGAGACCCTAGGAGAAGCTCAGCTCTGTAGGAGACTAGTAGCACCATTTCACTTTGGAGAGGGTGATGCAGTGATGTTCTCCTGTGTGGGGGAATTTAGAAATGAAATAGTAGATTCTTTTCAATGAACTATAGAGTGGAAGAATTTTTTTAAAGGCTGTGCCTAAGATGGTGAATCCATACTCAAGTTGACTAAGGAGGACTCCTTTGCCTATTACAGCTGTAACTGGTCTCGACAGAAGGGGCGATATCTTCCAGGACCAGAATGAAAGAGATCCTTTTCCTAGTGTTTTCAATGTGGATTAGGAAGTTAAGTGACTGGTCTATCCATAAACCTAAGTATTTAAAGGACGCGGTTGTTTCTACTAAGGAACAATTCAGATCTGCAAAGTTGAGATTTTTGGGGGGGTGTTCAGTTTCTGTGAGGTTACAAATATCAATCTTTTTGTTTTGGAGATGTTTAGAAGTAGCTTATAGTTGTTTAGCTAAGAATTAAAGGAGTATACATCAAGCTGAAGCTGGGTTTGAGTAACTGAATTTGAAGGACTGGATCGAAGAATAACCATGTCATCTGTATAAACAGTAGTATGAAAGCTACTGAGATCAGAGGGTAGCTTGTTAACAAAGACTGAAAACAACAGTGGGGTGGAGTATGGATCCCTGGCTGACCCCTCTGTTAAGGGGTGCTTGAGGTGCTAGGGATGAGCCAATTTTGACTCTGAAAGACATATCTGTTAAGAAATGATGGAACTAGGCAACAGTGTTGGGGGCTAACGAAAATAAAGAAAATACAATGAAATTACAGGTAAGGCTTCTAAAACAAATTGTAGATAGTGTAGTTAACATTAACACTATTTTATATACTGTTACAGTTGCAGGATTTAAATAAAGAAGCTTGTCTTTCCCATCACAAAGAACACATTAAGAAACACTCACTCTTTAGGCAAGTCTAGGCTGATAGTTGGTGCAGTAGTTCCATCACTAACCCGTTTTTTTAATATCACATTTATCTTAATGCCAGTTCTCTAATACAACACTTTAATATAATTTCTAACTACTCTACTAATAACATAAGCAACTTAATGTCTATCATCATAGAGCCAAAAGCTGCTTTTACCTCTCATCTGACCAGTCTGTCAGCACTAGGCATAATAAGGCATTGTAGGAACTGCCTCATATTAATGACAATCTCTTACTCTTTGATATTTCTTACTGTCATACTGAGAAACATGCATTTACATACTCAGGTTGGATGCACATCTGCCTGCATCAAACATTTTCAGTAAACAGCAGCATACTATCACACATACTTATGCAGAGGTAGTCAAAAAATCCCACTTCCTCATTTGTACCAACCAAGAAAACAGCCATCTAGGGGTACTTTAATATCTGCACCCACATCTCCACCTAATAAGTTCATAGGTTATTACTTGGCAAGCAGTCTAAATGACCACTGAGAGGTCTAGCCAGTGCATCCAGGCACACCTATAAATAAATTATCTACTCCAATTAAGAACAGCTGCACTACATACCTCAGGTGTGAATTTTACAATACTCATCTAATCATGAATACTTGTTTTAAAAGGCAGCCAGCATACTACTTTGTGTGACAAACAAGGGAAGCTATTTCACAGGTGGTGGACGCATTAGGTCAGACATCTAGCATGCCAGCAGCCCTTATTAATGTTACAATGAAGAAGGAACTTTGGATTGGGTATTTGCAGTATTACAAATTTGCTTGAGGTGAAGGAGGCTTGGTAGGACAGGGTCCTTGATAACATAGGCTAAGTATATCATTAGGGGTTTTAATCAAGCCAGGTAGCTTAAGAAGTTTAATCCTGTGATGTTCTTAGTTAGGGACTGCTGGAGCCTTTAAGTTGAGCAAGATATTTGGAAAGGTACATGCCGAAGGGGCAACATATTCAATGATAGGCCTGATGAGGGAAGAATAGATGAATTACAACTTCATTAGTTCTAAAACTAATGAATTACAACTTCATTAGTTCTAGAAGTTATGCCTTTAGCAAAGAATGCTGAAAAAACTATTTTACATCTAAGGAAAAGTTTGTTGTTAATTAGTGTGCCTAGATCTCTCAAAAGACTGTCCCCGGGATTCATGAAGCTCGGCGCAAGGCCGGTGTAAGGCTTGCACCGGCAGTGCAGTGAATAATCAGCGTAGCAGCGCCATATGCATAGTAATGAGTGCGCGCCGCAACCACAGACATGTGCGGAGGGCACGTGAGCGAGCCCAAGTAGGATGCGTCCGGAGGCGTGGCCAAGCCGGCAGGCGATGAGCAACCTAAAGTGCTGACTTCCACAGGCCGCCTGCAATAGTAACCGCACCAGCCAGGGCCCGTGGATAATGAAACGTACGCAGACTATGCAACATAGTACCCGTTCACGCAAAACGGAGAACCAAACATTAACCCACGAAGTCCAAAGTGTACCCGTCCAAGGAACAAAGGATACGCATAATACCGTGTCCGTACTGCAATGCACTGTCAGTGGGCATACCCAGTGAAGGTGTACCGCAGCATGTCAGCGCGCCGCACCGACATAGAAGTAGCGACATGGGCATGGTCGCCAGCAGTAGTGAGAGTACACAGCTGGGTAGCCGTGTCGATATAACAACAAGAAGGAAACAAGATACCCTAAACACAGGCAAACATGTGCATAGCAACATGTACTACACCCAGCAACGTGCTCGTCGCATACACATAGGACGGCGTATGCCTAAGCGTAATATCCAGAAGCGGAACTCATGCATGCAAATGTAATACACAACAGCCCCGTCATAGCATGTAACCCGCACCCATGTACGACCGTGCACCCAACCCAGCTAGCAGCCTTGCGCCTTCACCTACACACAATGGGCATACCTGAAATGTAGTAAGAAGTATTGTCCTAGGCAGTGCCATGCGGGCAAATATGTACCCCACGTTAACATCCCACCTCAGGTACAGATATCCAAATGGCTGCATGTGAATGTGTCGGCAGAATGTGTACATCCCGCATGTGGTATGGACCTGTCGAAACCCCATAGGCGTGCACATGCCACGGTGCCCATAACTGTACACATCTGGACAAGGCGGTATGTTCAGCCACCGTACCGATGATTAGCTATGCAGACATGTCAAACACAACACATATGGCGGAACATCTGCCCACCAAGCAGGACGCCCCAACAGGGTGCCACAGGCACAGAAGGGGAAGGTGGGACATCACACGTTGAGAGTAGCATTGCCAGACGGCCAAACACTCACGGCCAACGCAAAGGACGGAATAACATGTATATGCCTGGATGGATGGGTATGTCATAGCATGGGAATAGGCCAAGCTATCCACCATAATAGCCATGCGTACCAGATACAAACAGCCAGTAACACGCAGTAGTAATGCAGGAAGGCATACACAACTGTGGGAATAGCACAGGACATATGGCACGTGCCAAGTGTAGATGCATGACACAAATGTCCAGGATGGGGCCCCCTGCAAAGAGGAACATGTGCCAACCCCACCTCCCACAGATGTACCGGCAGTGAAAACACATGCCAAACACACACCAACACTACCGTCCATCCCACGACAGCAACGGAGGCTGGTCAAAGACCACCATGACGTGTGCACAAACAGGGACACGTTGAACCGTTGCCTTAACACCCCCCCTCAGGCCAAAGAATAATAGAATGGACATATGCAAGTAATGCTGTGAAGGATGTGTGGTAGTCCTCAGTATCACAGAGGTAGGTACACAGATACACTGTAATCAACTGTGATGTATGTGCACTGTAGACAGCATACCTGCAGGTAATACATAGTTCAATCACGTGCCACAGAAATATACGCATAAGAATGAGGATAGGGGATAGACAAGTGTGAATGGGACAAACTATGAACATAGGTTCATAGGTCCATAGGTACAGAGTAGGCTATCTACCCAAGGGCAGCCATAACCCTAGGCCACAGTTATGTTACCTTTGCCAACCCTCTAGTCTGGAGATAAAATGCCTATTATATTGCTGTACCTCTGTCAAGCAGTGACAATGATGTAATCCCTGGGGTATATCTGCACTCCCCCATCCAATGGACAAGATCCCCCTCGAACAAGGCTAGCAAGGTTCTCTGCCTCACATGTACTGTGATGTTGTTCCACAGCATAGTGAGTGTCTGGGTGATGTATGTGTCACTCCAACACATTCTATTAATGACCGTGTCAAGGTTCACGTCACCTGCCCTTGTGGTTCTGAGGGATGTAGATCCAGTAGGTGAAGCATAGTCATCAAATATGGGTCGACATGGCCTCGTATGTCAGGCACAGGTCACCACTGAACAAGTGGTATGTGACTAAATGGAGCAGGAGTCCTTACAGTGGGGCAGCATAACACAAATCCCTGACACCCTGCATCTGTCTGACGATGAACCTATGGGGCCTTCCCAGCTGCTGTAGGTGTCGGGTCAGATACCTTCCGAACTGGGCAATGTACTCAATCATAGGTCTAATGAGTAATGAGTACAAGGAGACGATGACCTACCCTGATCTAGATGTGAATCCCTGCACAATCAGGTGGGCAATGTAGAAGTTCTACCGAACCACGATAGCAACGTGTGTGTCGAACGAATGGTGACTGACAACCTGGGTTCCCAGATCCCTGGTAATTCCCCCCGTGATCAGTGGACTGCCACCCATATGGCGGACAGGGGTGACCTTGTTCTTCCCGATGGGTATGACTATGCATAACCCGGCATTTAGCTGTAGGCCATGTCCCTGACAGCAGATATCCATATCTGTGAGGCCCCTTTGAAGGATATCTGTGTCAGATGTCCATCCCACTATGGCACCCGGTTCGCAGTCATCTACAAACAATGTCAGCCCTAACCCCCCCTGTGTGTGCTTGTACTTTGGAAATGTAGATGTAGAAAAAGAGTGGACCCAGGGCAGAGCCCCGTGGGACACCGCCTGTGACAGGCAGTAAAGTCTGACATGCTGCCAGCAACTATGACCACGTGGGTTGTGTCACCTAGCCAGTTTGCAACCCATCCTGCGATGTACATGTTCACATCCAAGCCGATGAGTTTATCAATGATACCCGAGGGGGGTATTGTGTTGAAGGCCTTTGCCAGCTCGAGGTAGGCTGTATGGACTGCATGACCCTCATCAATGGCCTCGGTGACTGTCCCTAAAACGTCAACCAGGTTTTAAACGCATGCTCTGCCCCTGACCAAGCCAAACTGGGTTGGATGCAAAGTATGCAGGTCCCCTATGTCGTCATCTATGGGCTGCAGTATGATCCTTCCCCATGTCTTTCCAGATAAGGCATCTCATGCTAATGGGATGGTAATAACCAGGGTCAGTGGAGGCACTGCCCCTGTGAAGTGGGACTACAGTCACCGTGCGCCACAACTTGGGTAAGTTACCCGAGGTGAGGCTAAGATCAAACAGCTGTCCTAACTGTGGGTCTAATTCCTCAATGAGATCGCGGAATACACAGTCGGGACACCAGCTGGTCCCATGGATGCTGTGTTCACTACCTTGGAGAGAGCATGTCCCACCTGTGCGTTTCTGTGTTTATAAGTTAAAACTGTTTACTGCACTTGCTAGTTTAAGTTTTGCCTAAAAGTTAAACTACAGGCTAATACACTCAAGTGTACTAGCTTTTGATAGCATTTAATCGAAAATCATAGCATTTATTGTGTTTTCTGCTTTTCTGTAAAAAAAACTTGAAAAAAACAAAAAAAAATATCCTTGCTTTCCATACTTTCCTAAACTAGTGTTCCAGAGACCAGATTTTGCTGATCCCTGGGCTTTGTCTTGGTTCCTGTTTTCTCCATTTTCCTTGTTTGGTCAAGGGGTAGTTTCTTTACTCACTAGTGGGAGTAGGGAGTACTGAACTGCCTGTTTGTCCTCAGAGGAGTGGTTTAAGGCAGTAACTTGTAGTTTATTGGCCATTTTGGGTCATTTCCTGTCTTTTCCAGCCCCCTGCTATAAAGCTCGTTTTGGCGGGCTTTTCCAGCTATTGAGAACTCAGCACAGCTCCTCGTGGTGGCCAGCAGTGTTCCTCTAGCAGCAGAGACCAGAAAAGACTACCTTTCCAGATTTTAAGTATTTTTCTTGGCTTAAACTTTTTGTGCCTTTCGACTACTGTTTCTGCTTATTTTATCAAAGTTTGCACTGTTTTTTCTGTGTTTATAAGTTAAAACTGTTTACTGCACTTGCTAGTTTAAGTTTTGCCTAAAAGTTAAACTACAGGCTAATACACTCAAGTGTACTAGCTTTTGATAGCATTTAATCGAAAATCATAGCATTTATTGTGTTTTCTGCTTTTCTGTAAAAAAAAAACTTGAAAAAAACAAAAAAAATATCCTTGCTTTCCATACTTTCCTAAACTAGTGTTCCAGAGACCAGATTTTGCTGATCCCTGGGCTTTGTCTTGGTTCCTGTTTTCTCCATTTTCCTTGTTTGGTCAAGGGGTAGTTTCTTTACTCACTAGTGGGAGTAGGGAGTACTGAGCTGCCTGTTTGTCCT
>NC_056733.1:669308224-669338224 GCF_019279795.1 Protopterus annectens
GATTTAAACCCCCCCCATGGGGGAACAAGGGGTTTTAACCATGTGACATTTGCAGGAAAGGTCATGCATAGCATGCGCACGCACACGTTGTCCACACAAACACACAGCACCTGTGACACCACAGGGTGCATCAGTGCCACATTACTGGTGTGGACGGTTGATAGTGCAAGTGCCATTTGTCCATCGCACCATGTAGGACTGTGATAGCACGTGCAGCCTTGCTGAGCAGGGCTGCATGGTATGGCAGTGTATGTCACATACATGGCACTGGGATGTGACCCACCTGGGGGGTACTGATATTGGCAGGGTGGCTGTCATTCCATATGTCATTGCTTATGTGTATATGGACATTACACATGTCTATCAACATGGTGTGGACACTGGCCTTCTGCAAGGTAGGCTGCACGCTGCTTGGTGGGGGTGTGTATGGTGCATGCAGGTATCGCACATCCATGCATACACATTACCCCTGACAGATGCTATGTGCTGCGATATTGTTCAACACAGTGCTGTATGTGCCCACACACTGCTATCCCATGCACATGGATGTTTACCTGGCCTGACATGGGTACCACATATGTCTACATCCAGTGCCTGCTGCCACCCCCATGTCAGCTGGTGCACCGCACAGCGCCATCCCTCCTATGGGGAGCGTGGTGTTGGGCACAGCATGGGTATCCATGTATGGGGACAGGGATGTTCACATAGCAGGGGCACTGATGGTATCGTCGATCGGACCATACACGATGACGCACCTCACACACACAGCCCATTCCGTATGTTGTTCGCAACACTGACACAGCTATACTGCTAGGCCGGGGACATTCCCAGACGTACATACACAGATGCGTGCACATCTGTCTGTGGCATGGGCTAAAATAATGGTGGGGTTCGACACATAACGTGTTTGAGTGTGGCTGGCGCAGACCTTCTGTGCACATGTCTACACAGTAAGCCTGTTCTACAGTAGGCAGCAGTGATGTGCTGTACACATGTCGATTCTGCACATTGTGTTGGTGTCTGTCTGTCCACGGGCCAGTGGAGGGACACACAGGGTATTAGTGAACATATATGCATGCCACCCTGTACTGCTGTACTGCTAGCTTCGGTGCTACTGTGTCATGGACATGCACACCTTACCTGAACGGGTGGTAGTGGGTTGCCACCCGTACCCATCTCCTCTTGTGGGTTGCTATGATCCAACACCCTCTTTGTATTGTATGTTCAGGCTATGCACCTGTGGGGGCATGTGGGCATGCAATGCACTACCGCGCCTTTGCACCCATTGCAGACCATGTCACACAGGTACACTGGCAGCCATACACTTCACAGCTTGATGACGGTACAACACGTGTTGTACACACATAACACATATCCTGTGGGACATGGTCATATGTACAGGCATGTACAACAGTCACGTACCACTGCTACCCCTACATGACGGATATGCAGTACATGTGTCGGTACAGCAACTGTCACATGTAGTCGGTGCAATGCCCCTACCTACATGGCGTGGTACTGCCTGTGGGGGATATGCGTCTGCATCCATGCTATGGCCATAGCTGACAGTTGTACATCGATATGTGCAACATACCTCCTT
This sequence comes from Protopterus annectens, assembly GCF_019279795.1. Classification (NCBI taxonomy): domain Eukaryota; kingdom Metazoa; phylum Chordata; order Ceratodontiformes; family Protopteridae; genus Protopterus; species Protopterus annectens. The sequence goes on from NC_056733.1 coordinate 669,309,825, forward strand.
TGGTGTTCTCTTGGGTGCATGTCCAACATGGCTCCGCATTCATTGTTATACATGGTTTACATGCCAGCCATGGCGTACTGTGTGTGATTCCATGTACTTCATTGGGATACCGGCATTATACATTATGACGGCGTATTCCAGCCATCACATAGCCTTCCTAGAAGACACTGTTAGCCAGCCAGTAGGAGGTGTTCCGCCATCTGCACATAGGTCACACAGTATGAGGGCGGCTGACACCCGTTCTGGGGACAGGGTTCTGACAGCTGTGGATGGGTGTGATGCCGTCGACAACCATGACTGTGCCTGATGGTCACATCTGTATGGGTAACATTCACAACACACACCTACCTTCACGTAGCAACACATCATCCACAACAATGGACATTCCTGCCAGAACAATGTGTGCAGTATGTCTGTATGACCACTGCAGGCACCACTGGTGGCCCCCAGCATGGCAGCCAACAGCACCAGTGTATATCCCGTGGAACCATGGGTTACACCATTCACAACACACCTGTCTCAGATCACCCTGTTGTGGATCACAGTACAGTTCCACACATCATGTTACACTAGGCATCATGCACTGATATGTTGCGGACGTGTGAACGGCTGTGCAACTCAACATATGCGCACATGACACATCACCTGGTACAACATGTCTGTCATACTACATGTTATTGTGACCACCCTGTGATGGCATTATACAGGCTACGTGTACTGGGACATGTGATGGCTCACCGGTATATTCACCCTCTGGGTGTGTGTCTAGCCAAGTGTACGGTAGGCGGTGGTCTGAACACAGGGACACTGTACATTGACCTACTCTGTCACTGCAACTGTTGACTATGCTCATACTGTACTTATACAGGCATGTGGTATCAGACCACTATGACAGTCCTGGTCGACCACACTGCTGTTGCACACATGACCTGCGGACATCTGCCTGGGGTGTACATCTTCACATGCTATACTGCCTCTGTGGCGGTGTCACATGACTGTCTACAGCAGGGCTGTCACAGGCAGGCACGGCATGCGGTCATGTGGGACAATGCTTGCACCTTCCACTGTGCTGCACACAAGCAAGGCACACACACTAGTGCACGACTCACATTTATCTGCAGTGCCTGGGACCTGCCTCCATGCTCTGCACAGCACACCTGCAAGTACAGATTGTACACGGATCATACCTCACAAGCACATACCTGGACTGCAACACACACAAGTGAGGGGATCCCACATCACACAATGTTTTGCACACATACTGGATATTTGCTGAACACAATGCATCGTAGGTGCCCCATGTTCAGATACCCATGTTTGTAACCGCTACACACATTGTAACACGCAACAGAGCTTACACTGTACACCACAGGTTACATGCTGTCTGTGTTGTCATACTGTACATTGGGCCTCGGTCAGCTGCTACTGCCATGTGCTGACAGCAACCCACACTTCCCTAGAGTGAACACCCATGTACCCACACATGCTTGGGCATGCACTCCACCTAGCTGGGTGACACATTGCACAACACATACCATACCTACACTACCCTCAGCATGCACAATACCTCCATGTGTCTGGTGTGTTAAACCTGGGGTTATCCCCCCTTTGGTAGATGAACATATATGCTTCACGGCCCTGCTAGCCACACCCTGGACACACACCCATCGCAGCATACATGGTACATGTGTTCTACAGCCGGTACTACTGCCGTGGGCTGACAGGGGTTGTTAATGGCATGGCACCCCGGCAGATGGACAGTCTACATGACTATGCTGACACATATCACAGTGCACTTCCGTAGCATGTATGCAATGGTAGGGACCATGCTATTCCACACAGAGACATGGCGGTACTGGCCTTTTCACAGATGCCACGGTGGTGGTCATGTTCCATGCACATCTGCTGTATGGGCACATGTGCAGGCTGTTGCACGGTGGGTATATTCACATGTGTGGGGTGCATCACTTGACAGCCATGGTGAGTCATCGTGGTCCATCACATGCTCCAAGGCTAGCTACCTACACATGACTGCTGCACATTGCAGTGTGGGTCCTCAGGCAGTGTGGTGGTATGTCTGTGGTGTTTGGCTACATCCACATTCGATGTCGCGTACAACAGTCACCCAGGCATTGCTGACTGAGATAATGTTGGCAACATGCCAGGCAATGGTGTACCTACTAACAATACACACTCTCACTCACTACAGGGTTGCAATCCATACATGGACATCGTAATGTCCCTGTGGACACATACATGGTACTGCCATGCACACGTTATGTCCTAAGACACTGTCCCGATGTCACCTTCTGAGCTCCCTAGCTGTTATGTCCCGCCAACCTGTTTGGTATGTGTCTCCACACCAGCCCACTGACTTCACTGCTAGCCTGTTGTCGGACATTGTGTACCTTGACCGTCACACTGCCACATCTATCGCACTACACATGGGTGGCACTGCATTGCACGTGTGGGACTGCATTCGTACACCCATGACTGGGCCATTCTGTATGGCACTGGGGCACATCCTCACAAACGTGCTTCACACACTCATTGATGACCTCCATGCCTTTACTGGCACCCTTGTTGGGCTTCTGTGTGCCACAGCACGCCACATACACATGCTGGCCACCTGTCATACCATTGCATGGGTGTTTGGTGTAGTACAGAGGGCAACAGATCAGACATTGTCCTCAGATTGGCCTTCAGCACCATTCCACATTCTGGTATTGGCAATGTACACATCCACCATCACATCATACCCTGTGTCTCAGGATGTTAGGCTGTATGACTCCTGGGCAGGACACACAGTGGTGCCAGCATATCATGCCACCTACTACATGTCAGGTACATGTGGCATTACACAGTCCTCAGTCATGGGGCCTCTCATGTTCACTATTTGCTTACATACACAACATGCTGTCACAGAGTACTGTCCATGCCTAGATATCCCACATCTACATACCTGGCACCATTATAGCTCCACCAGCTCATACAGATAACAACTGTATGGGTGTCGGTGTGGCAGATACATCATGTGGGTGTCATGGCATCAGGATGCATGACACATGGTGCATGCACATCACCTTTGCATAGCAACATTCATCCACTGAGTATCACATGGATACTGTCCCCGTACATGCATATCAAATTGTACATGGTTGCTGTACACACACATGCCCCACATGGTGCTGTGGTTGTCATATTCCACTGTGGCATGGGTACACATCTGCAGGGCCACACCTATCTGTACTGTGTATGATGCTGGTACATAGGTAGCCATTGTACCTGTGGCATACACACATCTACACATGGGCAGGGTTACAATACCACATTCGTGGTGTACCTTCCACAACGGCTACGACTTTACATGGCACAGCATTATCATGCCATGATGTGTACCAGGCTCAGACAGTTTACATATGCGGCTGACAGACGGGTAACACATCTGTACACATCTACATACCACATACACAGGGGTGTCTTCTGCTCTGACATGGACCATGTCCTCCACATTACTGATGCATGTAGTACTCATACATGGCAATTGCAGTGGGCAGTGTAAACGCACCAGTCATGGATATGCGCACACATGCCACATTGCATGGGCTGGGCTTCTGTGTTACTTACGCAGACACAACACACACCGTGCTGAGGAACATAGGTCCTGTGCACATCCCACAGGGACACACAGTGGCACTGTTCATGTGATAGCTCCCTTGCTATTTGAGTGACATGTAGTCATAGTACCACCACAGCAGCAGTACTGTGTAGACATGCAGTTGACACCCACCTCTTCTGTTCACTGGACACTACCATGGGGAGGTGACACTACTGTGTCCACTGCACATGTGTTTACACATGGACCTGCCGGACTTCATTGTTGCCCACATTGCACCTGCTACAGATCGTTTATCCATGGTTACTTGGTGTTCCTTCCATTTTGGATGGCTATTATGCTACTACTCTGTCCCATATGTACAGGCCATACATATCCTGTTATTGTACATACCAATAGGCCATAACTCCATTATGCATGATATGCCTGTGATACTGTGTATGATGTCTGTCATATCCACCATGACAGCTTTACATTACACATAGTTGACATAGTATCCCCTACTGCAAGGCATACGCACGTCGTGCGCACATTACGTATGACATCGACGATATATGCCCATACACATGTGTGCTGTGACAGTATACATACATGTCCTATCCCCTGCTATGGCACTTCCTTGTTGGACATCCACTGCCAGCATCGGGCGTGTGGTGTGGCATTGTTCTGTGTTCTGCCCCCTGTGGCAGCCCTTGTGTTATCCCGGCTGTGTACATGATGTCCCACTGCTGTGCACACGGTGTCCACAGTCATTGGTATGCTCAGCAGGATAGCACTACATAACCACCTTTCACCACTCTCTGCATTATGTACAAGTATCCTTACTTACAAACACCGTTCACATACAGTGCAGCTTCGTCATACACATCATGCGTTACACACCCATACATATCGTGGGTTCCACATACCTTTATGTGTTTCCTTCCGTTACGTGTCTCGCTATTGCGTTTTCTCACTATATCCATTTGTAGGTTGTAGTTCGGTATGAGCATACGGTTTGAATATCCCGGGAGTCATCCTTATATCCATCGTTACCTGCAACATGTGGGTTCATCACACCAATGGCTGTTCCTCAGTGTGTACTTGTGCACATATCACCTGTGCATCTACTCCATTCGTACATTACGCGTCGTAACTAGGGCATGGTTGCATTCCTCACCTGGGCGTTGGTTATTTGCCCTACCTTCATGGAGATGGTCTGTATTGTGTTATGTTATGTGTAACTGCAGCCACTATGTGTGGTGTCAGGTACATTTCGCACTGGTGTTAGCCGTGGATTGTGTGTGTTGGGTATGGTATTCTGTTCGACATGTGGGTGTCCCTGTCCTGACGGCGTCTGTTGATGGCGTCTTGCATTCGGATGTGTAACATAGCTGTTGTATTCCTTTAAACAACGGATGCAAGTATGCATCCGCTGTTGATAGTGTTTCCCACGCGAGATGTTGCAGTTATGCAGCTGTCATTGACTGCCTGTATGTTTGTGCTGCTATTACGGCTTGTATCCCTTTGATATGTGCGATGGGGAATATCGGAGGTTGTAGGTGACGGATACGGGTTGTGGGCCTTGCATCTGTACATACACGGTATGTTTGTCTGTGTGCTCCATCCCTGCCTGGGAAGTTGGCAGTTACTTGTCTGTTGTTCTGGGAGTGTAGGTAGTGTTGTTGTCATGTGGTGTTGGTATCGCCTGCGTGTGTGCTTCCTGCATGTATTCCTCCGTCACATCGGTGGTATATCTGCGGTTGTTTGTACGTGACAACTATCCATTGTCATTCTGTCCCGGATATTTACAGTCATTGTGGTTCTGTACTTTGGACGGCCTATTTGCTAGTGGTTGCCACCTCTTCAGGTGGCGATTGCTTGTTTGACACTTGTAGAACACACAGCGGTGTTTACGGGCTGATACGTGGCCACGATCAGTACCGGGGTAGCATATGCATATTTCTGCGGTACATAGCTATTGCTGTGTGACTTTGTCGACGTATCGTTTTGCAATTAGCATATCGGTGTCATACATACGGTCAGGATTTCTACATACGTCCTTTCCATTTCATGTTGGCTATATTCCTGTGGTACATTCTGGGACATTTTCACTTTGCATCGTTATACGTCGCCACATGCCTAGCCAGGGAGGGGCTCTCAGTACTACTTTGGGAGTACTGGTGTACATACGCCTGTGGTTCCTATACTGTATGCCTACACATGTTGTTCCACTCCGCCTGTCACATGGCACCAACATACACATTTTACAGTGGCACACACATTACACTCGCACAGCGAACACACAGCACCGTCACGCACACGCACATACTGCGGCAGTCACAGGGATGGTTGCACACAGTACCTGCATGGCCCGCATCACCGGGCAGTGTCTACCTCCACCCTCATATCATCATAGTATTGCCAGCGGATGTACTGTTCCTGTGCTGTGGCCTGGCGATCATCCCGACTCGGTTATGCATTTCGATATGTTGAGCTTTCCATGGGTGGCGGTTTCCTGTTCTGTTAAACCTCCCTGATGCTCAGGTTGTAGTTCACTATGTTTACTATGTACAGATATCGCGTGTTACTTCTCTGTCACCTTGCATCCCTCTCATTCCCTGCCTTACCTGTTGTACTTTATATGTATATGTGTACATATATTTCTATGTGTGTGGTTATATCTATCTCCATATCTGTATATGCACATATGTACATGTCTATATGTATACACCTTGCAGCGAACATGGCAGCATACAGCAATGCCGTCTGCTGTAGGACCCACGTACGGTTCAGGTGTTGGCGTTCCATGCTCCGCTAGCTGTTGGGTGTGCAGTGTTTGGGTGCTGCCTATGTTGGAGTCACACATGGGGCCACCCATACGGTACACTTTACGGGTGGCCATGTTTGTGTGCCGTCCATTTCACTGTGTGTGCAGGTAAGGAGGTGTCAGCCCATGGGGCCTACGCTGTCAGAGTATGTGCGATACGTTCTCTCTTTGCCAGGGCATAGGCATATTGGGTATGCCTCCGTCTGCCTACTGGGGCTGGCACAGTGTGTTCATGGTCCTGAACCCTCTGTGCCTGTACTGGCCTTGGCAGTTGTGGTGGGCTTTGTGGCCCTTCACCATTATGTCCCTGCAGCAGCTGCTTCCGCAGGATCATATTATGTAGCATGGCACATACTATGAATATGTGGGCACATGTGCCTGGAGAGTACTGCAGGGCTCCACCGGATGTATCCAAGCACCGGAACCGTGATTTCAGCATCCCAAACACACGCTCTATGATTATTCTGGTTTGTGCGTGTGCCTCATTATGGCGTTCTTGCATGTGTGTGTGTGCATTTCTGATGGGAGTCATCATCCATGGCTCCAGTGCATAGCCAGCATCCCTGACAAGGTGGCCTTGTGTGATGTCCCCCCTGGCGAATACCTGATACAGCTGTGAGGCATGCCAGATATGGGAGTCGTGGTAGCTTCCAGGGCTGCCAGCACACACATCCATGATAATGCCCTGCGCATTGCACACGACCTGGCAATTGATGGAGGGGAATCCCTTGCGGTTTATGTAGCGTCTACCCTGCTCCCCAGGTGGTGACTTGATTTGTATGTGCGTACAGTCTATCACACCCAGTACCTCCGGGTATTGTGCCACACGGTGGAAGTGGCGAATATTGCTAGCCAACTCCTCCTGAGATCTGGGGAAGTATATATGCTCATTGGCATGTGGTAACATGGCATCCAGAAACTGGTGTAGTACCCTGGATGCGGATGCCTGTGAGATACCCATTATATCCCTAGTTGGCCTTTGAAAGGTACCTGTGGCCAGTATTCGCAAGCTTACACATACCTTTGTGTCCACTGGGATGGGCTCCCCTCTGTTGTTTCTTGTTCTCAGGCATGGCCGGCACAGCTCCGCTATTTGCTGTAGAGTGTCCCTATCCACCCTGTAATGCTCTACTATCTCCAGGTCTTGTAGCCGCTGGTAGGTTACCCTTGGTCTGAACACTCTCCTTCTCCTCTGAGGCCTACGGTAGTTGTCGGCACCCTCCTCCACAACTCTGTCTGTCTCTAACACATGCTGATGGATCACGGCCACGGTGGCACCCAACATGTACATTTTAAAAGTTCCCCGTGTGTTTACACCTAGAGTGTGGCGTTTGGGAATACACGGCTGTGTGTTGTGTGCATTCACACTTTATACTGTTGTGCTGTACACCCGGTGATGTCATAGGGTGTGTCTGTGCGTATCTGTGGATTATCTTCCGTGTTTTACCGTTGGCACTGCAGCGCTGTTGCCTTTGGTGTTGCATTACTCTTGCCTGCATTGTATTAGCTTTCGACCTTACCTTACTGTTTCTGCACGTTGCGCCTATTTCCTGGCTTGCATCCTGCAGAGCCCTGTCATGTGTAGTTTCTTGGACATGGCATATCGTGCGTTTTGTCTGCCGCCGCCGTTATGCTGCCTGTCTACTTGGCTCTGCTGTGTCGGTTCTTCACTCTTTGCAATCTGCTACCTACCCTACTTTCTTTGCATTCATATGCCTCCCCTATCCCGTTTTGCAGGTTTCTGCATGCAGAGTTGTCAGTTGCCGCCAATTGGCCTTCGTGGGTTGATTGGTGTTGATTGCTCATTACTACTCCAATTTCACTGCTTCCGCATTTCCTCATATTCTCAGCATCACCTTTCTGTATCCGTTATTGTTGACGGGCGGCCACATGACTGGGTTAAGGGAACGTAGTCATCCTCGTGCATATGCATCTCTGCGCGCATTGTGTGCTCTCAGCTCAACTATTTCCCCACACACCGGTCCTGCTGCTGTGATGGGCGATGTACAGCCCATGTTTGCTGGGCTCCAATGTACTTCCTCCTACAGTGGCACACCCCTCTGCGGTTGACATGTATTCCCTCTGAGCCACTCCTCGGTGTATTACCACTGCGCCGTTTGGTCCAGCCTTACGCCGGCGGGGGTTTTGCGATTCAGTATCATCTGCCTCATTTGCATGGCATTGACTACTAATTCATAGTTACCGCGCCGAACACTGCCACGACTCCTTGGCAACCCTTGCACCGTGGATGTGGCTTTCCATGCATACCATGGTGTATTGTGTCTTTGAAGCTGATGTGTATTACACTGCTCTTTTATGACATTGTCATATTATTTCATTGTTTAGCACCTTCCGCAGACATGTCCTGGGGTTCTGCTGTGTGTTTCTGTGGACATACCATTTATGTCATTATTTATGTGTTGTGCATGTTTTCTTTTGACATTCTCTGTGTCTTTCGCCATTGGCATGTGGCAACTGTGTGATACCTGACGTTGACAGCCTTCCGTTACTCCTATGTCATGTTTGGGTAAATGTAAACCGTTTTTTTTTTTGTTTACATTGCCGTGCCCTTATGCTACGCCTGCGCCACTTCATGGATCGCTATATGCCTTCATTTGCATGGTGCAACACCGCACATGGGGTGTTTAACATACCTACGCCGGAGGCGGCGCAAATCCGGCGCACGCCGGTAGTGCACGTGGATTTGGATCGTACCTGAATCGCTCGGCAGCCATATCTGGCATTGTAACGCCTACACTATGCGTGCGCCTGGCGCAAGGTTCATGAATCCCGGGGTGTCTCTTTTAAGGGATGTCATTTATATGGCATGCATTAAGGCAATCTTTTTCCCCCAAATAAAACTGTGCTACATTTTTACACTGAATTTGAGTTTGTGGTCAGAACAGCAGGTGGTGGCATAGTCAAGCCCTTCCTGTAGCATATGGACAAAGAAGGAGGAGTTAACAATTGTGTACAGTTTGCAGTCATCAGCAAACATGATTAACCATAGGAATCTGAAATCTGTATTCACAGCAGATAAGTAGATACTAAACAGGAGAGGTCCAGGAATGAGCTCTGTGGAACATCATTACTAACATATCTTTGTACAAATGATGTACCACCACCCATCACAGTATGGGTTCTATCAGTCAGTCAGTTGGCAATCCACCAGGTGATGTGGAGGTTAAAATTTAGGCAGGTGTGCTTGTCCATAATACCAGCATGGGAAACTATATTAGAGGCCTTTTCTTGTTCCATATAGGCAAGACAGACTGGTCCTTGTCCAAAGCATTAGTAACTCTTTTAAAGAAATTGCCTAGATTCAACAGACAGGATCTACCTTTCACAAAACCAAAATGATTAGGGTCAAGAGATTGTAGATTATCCATTTCATTATTTAGGAGTTTAACAGTGTGTCTCATGAGCTTACAAATGATACTGAGAAAACTAATGGGTCTCTAGTTACCATAGGTTCATAGGTAGGTACTAGGCTATTGGGGCCTATATAAGCCTAGCCAAATGTACCCTGGCTTTCGCCACCCAAGAAAATTATTTTCCTGTGCCACTGTCGAGCAGAGCCACAGAAGTGATCCCCAGGGTGAATTTCCTATCTCCCATCCAATCATCAAGATTTTTCTTGAAGAGTTCTAATGAGGAGCTTTGTTTGATATAGAGAGGTAGTTTGTTCCAGAGTATGGGAAGTCTCCGGGACAGGAATCTATCCCTCCAACATGTTCTGTTTATTGTGGTGACGAGGTTTAGGCCCCTAGAGCGTGTAGCTCGTAGAGATTGGGATTTCTTTAAGTGGAGCATGTCTAAAAGCTCTGGGTTTGACATAGCTTTGTGTGTTAGGCAGAGATCGCCTCTGAGTAGGCAATATGCAACAGAGTAAAGCTGCAGTTTTTTGAGACGGTCTGCATAGGGTATCTCTTTGAGGCTGGTAATCCTCTTTGTGAGGTATTTCTGTGGCCTTTCCAGTTGTTGTAGATGTCTTGTGAGGTACATACCAAAAGGGGCATTGTACTTTATAATGGGTCTAATGAGTGATGAGTAGAGGGGAACAATGACCTCTTTTTTCCTGGATGAGAAACCTTTTGTGATGAGGTGTGCCACGTAGAAGGATTTCCTGACTACTGTGGCAATGTGATTATTGAAGGAGAGACTACTGTCCACCTGTGTCCCAAGGTCTCTTATCACACTTTCGGTGTTAAGTAGACTACCACCTATGTGGTAGTTCATGGGTACTGAGTTTTTACCAAAAGGGATGACAATGCACTTTTTGGCATTGAGCTTGAGGGCATGGCTTTGACACCAGGCATCTGTCTCAGCGAGGCCCTTTTGTAGGATGTCCACATCTTTTGGAGATTTGATTATGGCTCCTAGTTTGCAGTCATCTGCGAACTTCATTAGCCATAGACCTTATGTGTTGGCCTGTACTTCAGAGAAGTAGATACCAAACAGGAGAGGACCCAGGACTGAACCCTGTGGTACTCCACTTGTAAATGGTCTGAAGTTGGATTTGGAGTCTGCTACTTTCAAAGTGTGAGTTCTGTCAGTGAGCCAGTTGGCATCCCATCTTGTGACATAGGGATTTATACCTAGTTTAGTGAGTTTATTTATAATTCCAGAGTGGGGAATGGTGTCGAAAGCCTTGGCAAGATCTAGATAGGCTGTGTGAACCACCTTACCCTCATCTACAGCTTTGGTGACTGCTTCAAAGAAGTCTATCAGGTTTTGGAGACATGATCTGCCTTTTACAAACCCGAACTAGGTGGGGTCCTGAGTTTGGAGATTACCAGTGTCATTGTTTATAAGTTCCATGATGATATGTTCCATAGCCTTGCAGACCAGGCTCATTAGGCTAATGGGGCGGTAGTTTCTGGGGTCTGTGGTGGCTCCCCCTTTGTGGAGTGGGATAACTGTTGCTGTGCGCCATTCAGTGGGCACATAGCCTGAGGTGACGCTATGATTGAACATGGTACTTAGGTGGGGTGCCAGTTCGTTCTGTAGTTCATGTAGAACACAGCCTGGGATGTCGTCAGGTCCCATGGATGCTGTGTTCTTGGCTTTGGATAGTGTGTTTTTTTACCTGTGCAGCCATGATTACAGGAACATTTACATGATTACATTCTGATTACAGGATTACATTCTTCTGGTATACAGATGGGCCCTTTAGGGGATGACAGGGGGGTAAAGTTAGCACTGAACCTATCTGCCAGGATGTTGGCAATATCAGTTGATTCTGTATATTTAGTGCCATTGTGCTGTAACTCAGAGCAGATCTGAGTGTTGCCATTGAGATACTTGACATAGCTATAGAATGCTTTGTGGTTGTCTTTAGAGTCAGTGGTGATTTTGCTTTCATAACTAGCTTTGGAGGATTTTATGAGGGATATCAGCTTCTTACTGAGGCTGACCAGGGAGTTTCTCCAATCATGGGATTTTACTCTTTTTTGCAACAGTTTCTTTCTTCTGTTGTAGAGTTTGTTTATGGCAGGGGACCAGCAGATTGGTTTCCTTTTTTTGGAGGATAGCATCTTGGTTCTGTTAGGGATTGCATGATCCATGCACTTGTGTAAGTGCTTATAAAGTGCATTTGTGTAGGATTCAGCAGTCATACCTCTATTGTCCGTCAGCATGGGTGTCGTGAAGTTTGCCACTTCTGTCTTAAGAAGCGTGAAGTTGGCTTTGGAGTAATTTTTTACTGTGGGTTCCCTAATGGGGAGTGGGGGAGGGATGTGGATGTCTAGGGTGATTAGCTTGTGGTCGGATCTGACCAACAAGGAATTGACCTCTGGTGTGGAGCACCGGTTGCCCATGTTGGTAATAACCAGGTCTAGGATATTGCTGCCCCTGGTGGGGGTGTGGATAAGCTGATCCATGGTATTGGAATTTATGAATTCCAGAAAACGTTGAGCACAAGAGTTGGTACATGAGTAGTTTTCCCAGTTAATGGTAGGGTAGTTGAAATTGCCCATTATTAGGGTGTTAGGTTGTACCCTAATATTTTCCAGTGTATTAAGAAATGAGGAGTGGGAATCCTGGGGCATGGTGGGGGATCTGTAGCAAGCTACAAGTTGGATTTCGGTCTTGCCCAGAGTTAATTGCACTTGGATAATCTCAGATGCATTATGCTGAGCAACTAGCCTGGAGGTGTGGATATCCTTAATGAATATGGACACGCCTCAGCCTTTAGTGTTTGGGTCCAGGTTAGGTGGCCGAAAGGTGTGGTATGAATTATAGCCTGGCAATGCAGGGGTACTCTCTGGAGCCTTGAACCAGGTCTCTGTCACTGCACAAATGTCGATGTTCTCCATTTTAAGGAGTGCCTCGAGAGAGTGCACTTTGAGGTTTAGACTTCTAGCATTGAGTAGCAATACCCTCAGATTCTTCTTGCCTGTACCTGTTAGGGTGGTGAATTTGTCATTTGAACCTTGCCTAAAAAAGGTACTATAGGGGTGGCTAGAGCCTTAGCCAGTATCCAGAATCCCAGGGGTGACAAGTGCAGGCCATCTCTGGCAAAACATCGTGGCTTGTTGATCATGTCATCCCAGGCAGACAGATACTGGATCCCCTTAGAATGACACCAGAAGCTTAGCCAATTGTTGAAGTCAATCATTTTGTCCTTGTACTGTGGTATCATTCTGGGTGATGGCAGGATGCTACTCAGGGCTAGGGTCGTACCTGCCTGGGCTACAAGATCAGACAGCTCCTCCATGTCCCTTTTCATGTAGCCCAAGGAGGTACGTCTCAGGTCATTCACACCAACATGGACAATGACAGAGTCATATTTGTACTTGTTGTGGAGTGACCTGAGTGCATGCATTATGTGGTGGATCCTGGCACCTGACAGGCAGCTGACAGTAACTTTCTCCTTGTTTAGCCTGGTGAGTGGAACATCAGTGTGCCTGACTATAGAGTCACCTATGACTAGAGTGTTGGGTACGTTGTTATGCCTTATGGGCTGTGGTTGAGTGGCACGCTGAGTTTGTCGGCTATGTATCATTTGGGTTGTGTTGGGGGGTGGAGGTTGCTTGTGTTTCTGCTTTGGTGGTCCCTGTTGCTTGGGCAGGTTTTTACTGAGAGCCTCCGTGAATGTAGATGCGTGTTTGTGTTTCTATGTGTGTGTTTTGGTGGTGTAGGTTTTGAGGGACTATGTGCTAAGTGTGGTGTGGTGCAAGTGTTTACCTTCTCCTCTTGACTGTCTAGTCCAGTCTTGGGTGAAGAGAGCTTTGCTTCCAGTTTGGCTATATAAGTGCATCTCTCACAGGCTGTAGTGTTGGGTGGTAGGCGGAGGAGGGTTGTCTGTGTACATGAGGCAATTACTGCATTGCCCCAAGATGCCCAGATTCATCAGGTAGACAGGAGAAAACACCGGGAGCTGACCCTTAGACATGCCTGGATATGTGCTTATTTGTTAAGTACTAGAAACTGTTTTCCTCTAGACAGTGAGGAAAGTTGAGTGCTGTAGTAATTTGTAGCTTATTTAGTGCTTACAATAAGTTCTGAACAAGTGCTGAGCTCAAAGAAACAGATGAGTGCTGAAACAAAAAACTGGCTAGTTCTAAGAAACAAAATTAAGCTAGAAGGCTTCCCTCCAACACAGAAAGGCTTGGGGGCCTAGAAGCCTACAAATAGCCCTGGACACAGCAAATCTATATCCAGGTTAGACTACCCACAGGAAAGGCAGGAAACAAGCTTAGAATTTTTTTTTTTTTTTTTTTTTTTTTTTTTTTTTTTTTTGTGGAAAGTGAGAAATGAGTAGCAGAAACTAAGCTGATTGGCCTTCTCAAATATTCTCCCTGTACTGGGTAGAATGAGGTAATGACACTAGACTGGGAGGAGGGTCCCAGATCAAATTTACACTAGAGTCTGAGGTAGGGATTCCCCTTGTATAGAAACACTACTATAAGTGTTCCCCAGACATCTGGTAAACAACTAGTGGAAAGGCTAAGTCTGAATAGGTTCAGAATGGATTAAACAAAGCTTTGTTTTCTGCTACACTAGCAAACAGTGAGTTATGTCACTGAGGCCCAAATACCTGCTGTTTTTGATTTTGGACAGGGCTGACAGGACTTGGTGTAAAGTAATTACGGGATGCGGGTTAGTATGGGGAGGGTAAAGGGGGAACACAGGAGTGTATGGATGGGGTAAAATTAGAAATAAATCTGTCAAACTGGACATTATCAATGGCCTCCACATCATAAGCAAGCTTAAATCTGGGTTTTCTAATATCATCTTATGATTATGCTTTAAAAGAGGTGGCAACTTTTACTCCATAGTTTGCCTTATACTTTCTAATGGTGCGCTTGTGATCTCTGATGGCCAGTTTTAGATCCTGTTTACAACACAGGAAAGAGGATTTATTATACATACTAAACATTTTCCTTTTATTATAAGCTTTATTTATGTGAGAATCCCTTAATATCGCACTATACTTAAGATGGACAGGGGCATATGCCTCAGTCAAGCAGTTTACATGACACTAGAATTCTGAGATAAACGTAGCAGCCTTATTTTTTGGGGGGGGGGGTCAGTTTCTCCAGGATGTTAGCAAATAATAAGACACTGGTTCTAGAGTAGTTTCTGAATACAGTGGGTCCAACGAAATTGTGGAAAATAATTTTAAGGGAGAAGATAATAGCCTGGTGGTTGGACTCAGTCAATGAGAAGGTGGCACATAGTGGAGTGCAGACCCTGACAATATTGGCAATGATAAGGTCAAGAAGACTGGCACATCTAGAGGAGAAGCTCAAGCAACAAGGACAGACTGAGATTTTGGATGCAGATCTTTAAGGAGAATAACAATAACCACACAGAATATTATATTCATAAAGTAACAGAAAGTATTCTAAGAACTAAGCCAACACAGGGATGGAGAAAGGAGGTTCTTCCAATGGAGGTGACTGCAATCAGGGGTACAGAGACTAGGCAACAGGGGACTGGAATTTACTGGAGAAAACTAGCAAAGAAACCAAGGTATTGGGAGCAAATAATCAGTGCAGGAATGGTACTAGAATGGGAAAAGGCCAAGAATTAATTTGGACTGCAGGCTATAGAATGCCTTCCCTATCAATGATTGATATCAGAGTATATGCAAAGAGAAAGATACAGGGGGATCTAAGCAAAAGACCAACACTGGTAGAATGTGGAACAGTAGCTGCTGTTAAAAAGGGGATAATTAGTAGGATATATAAAATATTGCATGATAGCTATAAAAATAAATTACAGGAGGTTAGAAAGCATTGGGAAGCGAGACTGGAATAACAATTCACAAAGAAACAATGGAACAATATATGTATGGCTCCCAAATATGCAATAAAGTCTAGATGATATAGGATCTTTGATTTCAAGTGTTTGCATAGGTTGACACTGATATATAGATTGCATTTTATATAGCATATATCATGGGCAAAAGTATGTTAAAAAATAAAAAAAGACAGCTGGGTGCACAAGACCCAGGATAAAAGCAGTGCCCAATGGTGGTAGGCAAACTGGTGCCATGACTGGAAAAAATGACAGTGCAGAATCCTCAAGACATGGAAATATTCCTACAATGGGGCTAGGCCACAGCCAGAGGGAGGATGGTCCCCCTGTAGTAGAAGGAAGTAGCAGTCCACAAAAATCACAAAAACTGATAGGCCAAAAAAGAGCCATACAGATGAAAGAGTGCACTATTGAGGATCAGAAAGAAATTATGTATTGTTACTATTACGTAAGAAGCCCAGAATTTCCAGGCACAAGATATACAAAAAGATTAAGAGAGAAATTAGTGGCAAAAATACCTCTACAAGTAAAACTGTCAGGAGTTTCTGATGCAAATTTGTGTTCATTAATACAACAGATCCACAAAAAACACTCTATAGACCAAGAAACCTTGGGCAGTTTGGAAAAAGAAGAAACAGAGAAAGTGCAAAAATATAAAGAACAAAATCTAGAGACTTTTGAAAGGTACAAAAAAGAAATATGAACATGGGAAAGAAAGACCTGATATGGAGCAATATTTATTCTAATGAGAAAGCCAAATTAAATCAATAGAAAAAAAGGCAGCCCCAAAGATACTTGAAAAGAAATACAGGAAAGGCATCCAGATATGGACATTTTCATAATAAAAAAATAAGATCACAAAGAAGGAATGAAGAACAGAAGATTAGTCAAATAGAAGTTAAAAAACAGAGGCTGAAGTTATGGAATACTTGTGACTTGAAGGATTTACTGTAGAAAGTCTAATACAGGTCATATCACAGCATGACGGAATAGCGAGTCCCCATAGTAAGGAGAAACAAGAGGAGCAGGAGACATTTGAAGAAGAAATATGGACACGGGAAAGAAAGATAGGTTTAATATGGTGCAATATTTATTCAAAGGACAAAGCAAAACTAATCATTACAAAAAGAGTAGCACCAAAGATATTTGAAGAGAACTACAGACAAAGGAATCTGGACATGGAAAATGTTACAATACAAAAAATAAGAAAACAAAGAAGAAAAGCAGAAAACAGGATTAGTAATGGAAAAGTGGAAGAAATAGAAACTGAGGTTATGGATTACCTGTGAAGGGAAGGAGTTACTGTAGAAAATTTAACTCAGATAACATCACAGCAGGATAGAGCAATGGACACCCAAATTAAGGAGAAACCAGTGGAGCGGGAAACATCTAATCAGCTGCCATATGAAGATACTTTGGAGCCTTCCATAGAAATCCAGTATAAACATTCAGCTGGAGTTGGACAGCAAGGGAAGTGCCCGGAAACTGTGGCAACTCTGACACAGTCAATGTTGTGGAATGACAGGCAATTGAGTTCCAATATGAAAGAGAAAAGGATGACACAGGATGAAACTGAAGAGACTATGGCACAGGAAGATGCTCTGGAACTTTCTATACAATGGCCGCAAGAAATGGAGAACAAAGAATGTGCTTTCAGTTGAGAAGAAAATGATTTAAGAGAAGAGTTGCTTGATTTAACAGAGATGGACAGACATATCAAGATCAATTAAAGAAATAGACTACAGAAGGTCAATTAAACACAAAAAGTTAGAAATTTGATAAAACAAATGAACACAGTAATTAGGACTGTCCATAGAGATGCATGCAATATAACAGAAGTAAATAGGATATATTACTGTGCAGCTAAATTAATAACAGATAAACCCCCGGATTCTGCAAGCCTTGCACAGTGTGCAGGATTAGTGCAGGAGCTCTAGCAGGTGATATATGTATGCCATGCGATCCAGGAATAGCCCGTAGGGGTGTGCATGATCGATTCTGCACTAGTCCTGCACGGACTCAGCCCCTGTATGCAAATTACCCCATTTGCTGGAGATATCCATGCAAATGAGGTGAATTTGTGATCCAGGAAGCTGGAAACTGGCCGTGCAGGACTAGTGTAATCTGCAGAAATGTACTCTTAGTAACCAAGTACATTTCTGCAAATTCCAAGCCGGAGCTGTGACAGCTCCAAATAAAGGGTGCATATCATTCAGGAAGCATGCTAATGGCCAAGTATAAGGCCATTGGCATTGAAAACAATTTAAAAAATAAAAAAAATCAACTTTTATTTTTTTTTAGCCGATCTCGGCTGTTTAAGCGTAGGGCAGTGACGTGCAAACGGGATCGGGGGGAAAATAAGAAAATAAACCTAAAATAAGCATTCTAACTAAAATCACTATGCTGCCATTATAGTCAATGGCAGGCAGAAGACAACATGGCCAGTGAGTAGTGGTTGCTAAGGGGGCAGGCTCAGTGTGAGACATGTAATTATGTATTAGCAGGCAATCCTATGCAAATGAGGAAAATGATAGTGAATCCCAGATTTCCCCAGCATGCTAGTCAGCCCGCAACAGTGTAAGAGCAGGAATAGGTTGGTGCAAGCCTAGGAGTTAGCTGACATCATAGGGAGTGTGTGTCAGACATACTGTAAGCAGACTGGAGCCCTGTGGCTCAGGTTTGCTCCTAGCTTAGCACAGCTAGGCAAGGGGGTGTGTCTGAGTCTGCCTAGCACTCTTTACATCTTTACATTGCCTAAGCGGGTGTGCACACCACACACTGGGTTTTAAAGGAAAAAAAAAGGTAAACCAGGAAATAGCAGCACTGTGTTTGCATGGTATGCCCCAGGGCTTAAACAGGAAGTCAATGGGAAGGGAAAACAGTAGTAGGAAGTTAATCAAGAAGAACTAGTATAGCTGGCAGGTAAAATGTATCAGAATCAGCCAATTACACAGGCAGCAGACCAGCCCAGCCCAGAACACTACTATAATCTATGCAAACACCTTCCACTCTGGTTTTCCCATAATCTACACCACCGGTGTATACAAGAAGGGAAGTTTTAACACACAAAAGAAAAAAATGATAGGGGCTGCAATAGCTATCATACAACAACTTGTGGAAGAGGCTGAGGGTGGTGAGGATGTGAATGCTGTCGACCAACCCACAGTGAGTAGATGAAGAAGAGTGTACAGACCCAGGGTAACCTACCATGGGCTACATGAGCTGGAGATAGTGGAGTGCTATAGGGTGGACAGGGACCTCCTACAGCAAATTGTTGAGCTGTGCCGGCCACACCTGACACACAGAACTAACAGAGGGGAACCCATCTCAGTAGATACCAAGATATGTGTAGGCCTAAGAATACTAGCTACAGGTACCTTCCAAAGGCCAACTGGGGATATGATGGGGATCTCACAGGCATCAGCATCCAGGGTACTCCACCAGTTCCTGGATGTCATGTCAGCACATGCCGGTGAGCATGTATATTTCCCCAACAGCCGTGAGGCATTGGCCAGCAATATGCAACTGTTCCACCAAATAGCAGAATACCCTGAAGTAGTGGGTGTTATAGACTGCATGCACATATGCATCAAAGCACCACCCGGTGAGTAGGGTGGGGCCTACATCAACCGCAAGGGCTTCCCCTCCATCAACTGCCAGGTCATGTGCGATGCCCAGGGCATAATAATGAATGTGTGTGCTGGCTGCCCTGGAAGCTATCACGGTTCCCACATCTGGCATCTGACACAGCTATACCAGAGACTTTCTAATGGGGACATCCCTGACGGTCACCTAGTGGGGGATTCTGGATATGCACTGGAGCCGTGGCTAATGACATGCATCAGAAATGCACACACACCTGAACAAGAACTCCATAATAAGGCACATGCACAGACCAGGATTATAATAGAGGATGTGTTTGGGATGCTCAAGTCATGATTCCAGTGCCTGGACACACCCGGTGGAGCCTTGCAGTACTCACCAGCTACATGTACCCAAATTGTCATCGTATGTGCCATGCTACACAATATGATCCTGCGGAAACAGCTGCAGCAAGAACAGCATGGGGCAGGGCCACACAGCCCCCCACCATTGCAAGGCCTGCACAGGCGCAGAATGACTCAAGGGAGGAACAACATGAGCCTGCCCCAGTAGGCAGAAAGAGGTGTGCCCAGTATGCTTTGGCCTTGGCAAAGAGGCAACGCATAACTCATACACTGACACAGGAGGGACCCAGGGAATAACACCTCTCTCTGACTCTCACATACAGTAAAAGGGATGCCAAACATGACACTACCTGTGCTCAACCATGTGTAGGGAGTGTACTATGTGCATCTGACATAGGAAGCCCTGCAGCACCACCCTCAATACTGGGACACCCACAAGGCAAGTGACTCACACATGCTAGTCAGAGGGGTTCACATACCTAACAACAGTCACAGCCAGCAGAACAGGTGTAGACAAACACAAACAAAGGCTGTGCTATGGCCTCTGAATAATGGCTATGGGTAACCCCCCCCCCAGCCTACACAGACAGACTACAGCCGGTCAGGCAGTGGGATGTTAGTTCTGAAGGGTAGGAAGTCAGAAACTAATATGTAGGTCAATCAAAGCTAAGACCTGTAGTACATTGATATGCCTCTAGTCAGCATGATAGGTTAGAATACAGAGTGAAATGGAGTACCTGACCTACCAGTACAGTCATAGCAAACGTGTACAAATGTCAGGTGTGCCCTCCCATCTTACATAGAAATGCAATAACAGTCAGGTGTGCCCCCCTCAATCCTGTGTAGAAATGTAGTAACAGTCAAGTGTGCCCCCCAATCCTGTGTAGAAATGAAGAAACAGTCAGGTGTGCCCCCCCCCAATCCTGTGTAGAAACATAAAAACAGTCAGGTGTGCCCCCCAGTCCTGTGTAGAAATGTAGAAACAGTCAGGTGTGCCCCCCCAATCCTGTGTAGAAATTTAGAAATAGACAGGTGTGCCCCCCCCAAATCCTGTGTAGGAATGTAGAAACAGTCAGGTGTGCTCCCTCATCCCTACGTATTTATGTAGTAATGGTCTGGTGTGCCCACCCCCAATCCAATGTACACACATCGTAACAGTCAGGTGTGCCCCCCCCCCCCACAACCCTATGTAGAAATGTAGGAACGTGTATGTGTAGGTATAATACCAGTGGAGCACAGATGCACAGAGGTGGCCAAGGTAGCAGGATAGGTTGTAGCATCTACACAATATGCAGATATGTGTGCGTTAGGTTGGTGTGTTTCATATTATGTGAGAGTGGTCAGTATGTATGCATGTTGAGGTAAGACCTGGTGGCCATTGCCCACTACCACTGATGACAGGGACAAGTCCTCACAATTGCAGTGCCAAGCACAATACCCACCAATATAAAAAGAAGTTATGTTCTTACCATAACGTTCCATGTGGAGTGTTCATCTCGCCTTTGTTCTTACACACGGGTTCGGAGCCGATCCTCGGCTCCGAGTCGGCCGCATAGAAATGCTCTGCATCTTAGAGAAGCTCGAGACCAGGCTATATCCCACAATCCTCCCTGCCATTACTCAGATCTAGTTTGCAAGCAAACCAGACCAACAATAAACCTGAAGTGCTAAGACTACATACCGCCACAAAAATTCAGAGACACTATCTCACTGATAAATTAACTAAAGAGTAACGAATATATACCCCATGAGGTAAGAGGCAATATACCTGGAAAAGGTAAAGACATGTGGACCAGACTCTAGTCCTACTCGTTCTTCCAAACACGTGAGGGAGGGAAGGGGGGGAATGTAAGAACAAAGGCGAGATGAACACTCCACATGGAACGTTATGGTAAGAACATAACTTCTTTATGTGAGAGTGTTCAATCTCGCCATTTGTTCTTACACACGGGTAGCGTTCCTAGCTCCATCACCCTGAGTCACTCATGGAAGAATGTTCCTGAGCACAGTGGAACCAAAAGATGTCCTGTCTTTGGTGGCTTTGTCAACTCTATAATGAGCGATGAAAGTATGTGGTTTAGACCACGTGGCTGCTGCACAAATCGTGTCCAAAAGCAGGCGAGCTGCATGAGCCAAGGAAGTGGAAACGGATCTAGTAGAATGGCCCTTAGGTTTGGTGGGCAAGGCCTGATTCGACTTAGAATACACAAAAGCTATACAATCAGTAAGCCATTTAGAAAGCATACGTTTTGTAACTGCCATGCCCTTTTTATTGTCTGCAAATGCAACAAAAAGTTGATCTGTTTTTCTGTAATCCTTAGTCCTGTCCCAATAAAATCTTAGCTGTCTGTGGACATCTAACTTGTGCAGCATATATTCCAACTTGCTGGTATGGTTTTTGAAGAAAGTAGGGAGTTCAATGGACTGATTAATATTTATGACAGAACATACCTTAGGAAGGAAAGATGGGTTTGTTCGTAAGGAAACTCTATCTGGGTGGAAAATTAAGTAAGGTGGTTTAACTGATAGTGCTTGCAGCTCTGACACTCTCCGAGCTGAAGTAACCACTACAAGAAAAAGAGTCTTCCACGACAAAAACTTCAGGAGGCAAGAAGAGGCTGGTTCGAAGGGTGGCAACATTAGCTGCAACAATAACAAATTTAAATTCCATGGGAATAAAGGGTCTCTGACGGGCGGTCGAAGATGGAAGGAACCTTTCATAAAAGCCTTACAAAGCCTGTGGGACATAATAGAAGAACCGTCCTCACCAACATGGAAGTTGGATATGGCCGCCAACTGTACTCTTAGTGTGGAAGTAGAGGCTCCTTCGTGGAAAAGGATGGATAGAGATTCTAGAACTTTATGTAAAGGAGCAACCAGGGGGTCCAAGTGTTGGCTAGATGCCCAGTACACAAAGCGTTTCCATTTACTCCTGTAGAGTTTTGTAGTGGAAGTCTTATGAGAGGCAACCAAAATGCGCTGAACTGCCGGAGAAAGTATATCAGACCTGGCTAGGCGGGGAAGTGGAGCAGCCAAGCTGCTAGTTTGAGGGATAGAAGAGATGGGTGAGGAACTCCCGATGAATGTGTCAGTAGATCCGGTACTGGGTCCAGGATCCACGGTTCCTCTGTTTGATGGGCTCGAAGAAAGGGGAACCATATCTGTCAAGGCCAGAATGGGACTATGAGTATAATTGTCCTTTCCAGGTTCATGGCTTTCTGAAGAAATTTGGGAATCAAGGGGACAGGTGGAAATGCATATAGGAGACCCGGGGGCCAATCGTGTATCAGTGCATCCCTGGGGACATCCCCTGGAGGGGGTAGAAGGGCAAAATAGCTTCTGCATTTGGTATTCATCGGGGAGGCGAATAGATCGCAGCAAGGCTGGCCCCATTTGCGGAAAATTCTTTCCGCCACCTGTAGTTTGAGGGATCACTCGTGAGGTAACAGGATGGCTCTGCTCAACCTGTCCACAATGACGTTGGATGACCCCGGGATGTGCATTGCTATCAGAAAGCGACCCGTGGACTCTGCCCATTGCCAAATTCTCATGGCCTCTCTGCATAATGGGTAAGATCTGGTTCCCCCTTGTTTGTTTATGTACCAGACTACAGACATGTTGTCTGTCTGAACTGCTACTGTTCCTAGAGGTAGGAGGGTTTGAAAGTGTTGCAACGCCAAGAACACCGCCCTCATTTCCAGAACATTTATGTGCAGGTTGTACTCCATGTTGGACCATTCCCCTTGGACTGTTCTTCCCTGAAAAAGTCCCCCCCACCCTATCAGAGAAGCGTCCGTGGTTATCGTGGCCGCTGGGTTCGGTAGAACAAATGGACGACCCATAGTGAGATCCTGACTGAACACCCACCATGAGAGATCTCGATTGCAAGAATCTGTTATCAGAATCTCGTGCATTAGGGGTAACTGCTGGAACGACCACTGCGTGAACAGCAGCCATTGGAGGAGCCTCATGTGCAATCTCCCCATGGGA
Organism: Protopterus annectens; assembly: GCF_019279795.1. Lineage (NCBI taxonomy): Eukaryota > Metazoa > Chordata > Ceratodontiformes > Protopteridae > Protopterus > Protopterus annectens. Next base: position 669,333,454 of record NC_056733.1, read on the forward strand.
ACTGCAATCAGGGATGCTGCCATGAGTCCCAAAACCTTCAACACCAATTTGGCTGGGGCTTTCCTGCATTGCAGTAGAAGAAGAACCTGTTCCTTGAGGGATGAAGCCCTTACTTGAGGGAGCTTTACCAGTGTTAAGCGCGTATCTAGGTCTGCTCCGATGAATGAAATATGCTGTGAGGGCAGTAAGGCAGATTTTTCGAAGTTTATGGAAATCCCTAGGAACAAAGGTTGACTGTATTGTCTCTGGCTTGTATGAGGTGACGCTTGGTGGTGGCAGTGAGGAGCCAGTCATCCAGATAGGGAAACACCCGGAATCCTAGACATCTCAAGTGAGATGCTACCACTGCCATGCATTTGGTGAATACCCTGGGGGCTGAAGTGAGCCCAAAGGGCAGAGCTCGAAATTGAAAATGACTGGCTCCCAGCCAGAAGCGCAGGTGATCTCTGGATGGTCTGGCCATCTTGATGTGGTAGTACACGTCCTTGAGATCTATCGAGCACATCCAGTCGTCCTTCTGCAAAAATGGAAGGATCGATTGAAGCATGACCATCCGGAACTTTTCCTTCTTCACGAAGGTATTGAGATTGCTGAGATCCAAAATGGGTCTCCAGTCCCCTGTCTTTTTTGGAACTAAAAAGAACCTTGAGTAAGTTCCGGATCCTTTTTGGTCCACCGGGACTGGCTGAATGACTCTTTTTTTGAGCAGCTTTGAAATTTCCATTGCTGCTGGGCCTCGCAGACGGGGTGGCACATCTGGAAACCTTCTTTGTTGGGGTGGAGTTGACATAAAGGGGATTTTGTACCCTCTGGTTACAATGCTTTTTACCCAGGAGTCTGAGGTGAAAGTTAGCCAGGCCTGTGGGTATAAAGCCAAGCGACCCCCGACTGCCTCCAGAGCAGGACAGTCGGGCCCCCATTCAGGAGTGCTGGAAAGGCTTACCAGGGATAGGATCCCTGTCGCCTTGGTTCTGCGGACCCCCTCTGCCACCGGGGTGATGTCTTCCATGTCTGCCCCCCCCCTCTGCCTCGGGGGGGGGTCACTCTGTGTGGCCTGGAAAGATCCCGGAGTTTTACAGAACCACATTTTTCTGCCTCGTTGCCCTTTGGGGTACGGTCTATATGGAATGGAAAAATGGACTCCGACAGCAGACAGAGTCTTTCCTTCTTGCTCACACCGAGTTAATGTCTCTTTCACTTTGGGCCCAAAAAGAGTGGACCATCAAAGGGGGCGTTGGCGAAGGAAGACTTGAAGGCTTCCGCAAATGAGCACAGCCACATCCAGGATTGTCTTCGTAGAGCAATCGCTGAAGCTGCGGCTCTACTCGACCCTTCAGTCGCATACGAGATGAGCCTCATGGACGAGTTCACTATGGAGGTAAGGGTGTTAAGCTGTGCTGTTACCTTATCTGAAACAGCAGCATCTGTGTTACCCTGGAGGGTATCTCCCAGCTCCTTGATGAGATCCCTCTGTAGACATGTAAAATGTGTCAAATAGTTTAGCGAACGCATGGAAAAAGTCGCTGAACTAAAAACGAGCTTCCCATATCTATCCATAGTCCTAGAATCCTTATTAGGAGGATGAACAGAAGAGGAAGACTCAGACATCTCTTTTTTAGTGGCTGCAGCCACCACCATAGCATCAACCGGGACTCCTTTGGTGAGATAAGTCTTGTCCTGGGGAGCGGTAATAAATTTGCTTGGTTTTCGAGGGACCGGTTCCACTGTGTCCGGTGTCTCCCATGCCCTTCGAGCAATCAAATCCATTAATTCATCGAAGGGCGGAGTAACCCAGGAGGTAGAAGGTTGAGCACCAAAAGCCTTCAGCAACACCGACTCGTCCTCAGTGGGGGCTAGGGACTGCCAATCACCCCTCTGTTTTAAAATCTCCAAGATGTCCGCAAATGAGGGGGATTTTGGGGACCCCTCTGACTCATCCAAGTCAGTGTCAGAAGTCAGAGATTCCTGCGGGGAATCTAAGTGCCTCCTCTTGCACAATCTTTTCCTCGGAACCTCATCAGAGGGGGATTCCAGTGAGGCCGCTGAGGAACAGGAGGCACCCTCTGGGGGTGGCTGAGACAATGGTGCTCCACGCTTTGGATGTGTCGTGGAAACAGTAACAGAGAGCGGCTCCTTAGGGGAGGGAGAAGACGCCTCCAATGAAGTGGTTGTATGTGTAGACAAAACCTTCCTCATAAGGTCAAAAACCCCTGAACCTCGGGTCGAGGACTCCCCCGGTTCCGAAGAACATGGAAGAATCCCAGACACACGGCCCATGGGTCTCAACCCCGAGGATGGAGCTGAGCCAATCTGCGCTAAGGCCCCGAGAGGGAGAGTCGGCACCGAAAGGTCGGTACGACTCTCGGTCACGGAACCAAGGAGAGATCGTCGACTCTGCGACTCACCTATAGGTTCCGAAGGAGTCGAGGTCAATGGTGTCGATCGTGCAATGGACGGTTTCAGCACCGAGGGCTCTACTATCATCGGCTCATCCTCTTCCGGCTCTGAAGACTGGATGGGTCTCGAAGGAGGACCTGTTGGAGATAAGGGAAGGCCTTCTAGTTTCGACACCAGTTGGGAGGAAACTGCAATCAACTTGGAGAGGGCCGTGTTCTCCATAAGTTTCTGCACGACATGACACGATCCACATCAGTATCGGTTAACGGTCTGGAAGATCGGGTTGAAGGGGCCGAAGATGGCACCGACCGAAAAATGGAAGGTGGCGGTAGCTCCGACACCTGTTCCAAGACCTGGGGCTCAGTGAAAGATAAACGTTCGACACTCGGCCCCGAAGTCTGTGGAACCAGCGAACGAACTTTGGAAGATGAACTCGGAGCTGATGACATGGGCTCCGACATCTTCGACCCCTTCGAGGACTTAGAAGCCTGGTCAGACTTGTCCAAAGCCTCCTGGAAAGCAGGCTTAAGAAGTCCCCTGTCTATAGTTCCTCGTCTATCTGTCATGACCCTCCCACTGAAGGAATGGCATATAGAGCAATCCTCTTGCAAGTGGAGAGGGCCAAGACAGTAGACGCAGGAAGTGTGGTTGTCAGTGATGGACATTTTCTGCCCACACTGACACCTTTTAAAACCAGACTTGGCTTTCTCAGACATAATAAGCAAAAACACTTTTACTGTAAAAAAAAAAAAAGAGAAAATTTAAACACTAGCTATAATTAGAGGAAAAAAAAAAATATATATATATAGCTATAGGTTATAGAAAGGTAGGTCCCAAAGGGAAACCTATAAAAGAACTAACTACACTACACACACATACACTATAGTAAAGTCAGAAACTAAATTCTCAATAACTATAAGAACTATAAGAACTTTTAAACAAAACAATAACTATCTTATCTGTCAATAACAAGTTTTCTCTGGTCCGAGCTCTCTTATCGATGTGACCCATTGCAGTGGCAAACTAGATCTGAGTAATGGCAGGGAGGATTGTAGGATATAGCCTGGTCTCGAGCTTCTCTAAGATGCAGAGCTTTGCTATGCGGCCGACTCGGAGCCGAGGATCAGCTCCAAACCCGTGTATAAGAACAAACAGCGAGATTGAACACTCTCACATCACAAGCTAGCAATAAGCCATTGCAAATGTGTGGTTGTAATATGTGTCACCATCTGAAAGACTGACATGGCATGGCTGTTGGGCTAGATATACAAGCAGTATACAGGGGAAAGTACCCCAGACATACAGTTTATATTGTGTCACTCTGAAATGGACACACCCTTAGAAAAGTACATACCGGTATGCATCACATTATCTGATCTTATAGTAGGGGATACCGGTGTTGTCTTCCCAAACACTCACAGATCACAAAGGAGGTAGGACTGATGTACGGGAAACAGCTGATGTACCTGCACATGCAAGCATAACTGGAATGCCCAATGCATATGTGTGTGTCGGATGCAAGTAGTGAACATAGCACACATGCACCCAGCTCATGCAAACACCACCCACAGGTAGCTCTCTGGTTGTACCCCTGCTGTGGAGAATGGGTACAAAATGACCCCACATGTATATGGCAAAAGCAAAAGAATGCAGCATGCAGTGTAGGTGTCCCATGCAGGTGTGTCACCAGCTGTAGGTAGCACCCTGCCAGCATCCACACCACCTGATTAAGACTGATAGAAGGTATTGGCATGAACACCTAGCACACCTACCCTGTCACCCCAGAGGAATATACTGTATGGCTGTCTGAGACTGTAGGACTGACAGAATGCAACGGCCTGCCCCATCTGGCCTGCATCAACAACTAATGGCCCAAAGGCCTCTGCCAAGGGCCTATGTCTCACACGTTCTGCCAATGCATGTTATGTCATGGACACCCAATTAACAACACAACACACTCCACATACGCCATATACAAGGCAATGTGGACAAACCACAGTAACATGTCCACCATGTACCAGTGCATGAACTGTGGACCAACACCAACACACAGCCGTGATGGGGTGATAAGCATAGGGAAAGTATCAGAGAATGTATACATAATTTAAGGAAGAGGAAAGAAAAGCAGAGGGGGGATGGGAGCATGGACAGCATGGAGTATGCAAGGTCCAAAACACAGCTGTGTGCACACACTATCCCTGGCTGTAAACACATAAATGGGTGGCTACATACCTGCCTATACACCACAATAGGGATAATGTCCTGACTCATGGCCCCTGCCTCTGGGTAACCTGTGTGAATCTGTACAGCTGTGAGGTATTGCCATAGCCATATAAGGCCATACTGTCATGTTGATGGATGTACAAGTATGGGA